>NC_053022.1:505649135-505659610 GCF_003073215.2 Triticum urartu | reverse complement strand
GATCTTGTGCTATGTTTAGGATTGGGTCTTGTCCATCACATCATTCTCCTAATGATGTGATCTCGTTATCAATGACATCCAATGTCCATAGTCAGGAAACCATGACTATCTGTTGATCAACGAGCTAGTCAACTAGAGGCTTACTAGGGACATGTTGGTGTCTATGTATTCACACATGTATTACGATTTCCTGATAACACAATTATAGCATGAATAAAAGACAATTATCATGAACAAGGAAATATAATAATAATCCTTTGTTATTGCCTCTAGGGCATATATCCAACAGTCTCCCACTTGCACTAGAGTCAATAATCTAGTTACATTGTGATGAATCGAACACCCATGGAATTCTGGTGTTGATCATGTTTTGCTCTAGGGAGAGGTTTAGTCAATGGATCTGCTACATTCAGGTCCGTATGTACTTTACAAATATCTATGTCTCCATCTTGAACATTTTCACGAATGGAGTTGAAGCGACGCTTGATGTGCCTGGTCTTCTTGTGAAACCTGGGCTCCTTGGCAAGTGCAATAGCTCCAGTGTTGTCACAGAAAAGTTTGATCGGCCCCGACGCATTGGGTATGACTCCTAGGTCGGTGATGAACTCCTTCACCCAAATTGCTTCATGCGCTGCCTCCGAGGCCGCCATGTACTCCGCTTCACATGTAGATCCCGCCACGACGCTCTGCTTGCAACTGCACCAGCTTACTGCCCCACCATTCAAAATATACACGTATCCGGTTTGTGACTTAGAGTCATCCAGATCTGTGTCGAAGCTAGCATCGACGTAACCCTTTACGACGAGCTCTTCGTCACCTCCATAAACGAGAAACATTTCCTTAGTCCTTTTTAGGTACTTCAGGATATTCTTGACCGCTGTCTAGTGTTCCTTGCCGGGATTACTTTGGTACCTACCTACCAAACTTACGGCAAGGTTTACATCAGGTCTGGTACACAGCATGGCATACATAATAGAACCTATGGCTGAGGCATAGGGAATGACACTCATCTCTTCTATATCTTCTGCCGTGGTCGGACATTGAGCTGAGCTCAATTTCACACCTTGCAACACAGGCAAGAACCCCTTCTTAGACTGATCCATATTGAACTTCTTCAATATCTTATCAAGGTATGTGCTTTGTGAAAGACCTATGAGGCGTCTTGATCTATCTCTATAGATCTTGATGCCTAATATATAAGCAGCTTCTCCAAGGTCCTTCATTGAAAAACTCTTATTCAAGTAGGCCTTAATGCTGTCCAAAAGCTCTATATCATTTCCCATCAAGAGTATGTCATCTACATATAATATGAGAAATGCTACAAAGCTCCCACTCACTTTCTTGTAAACGCAGGTTTCTCCATAAGTCTGCATAAACCCAAACGCTTTGATCATCTCATCAAAGCGAATGTTCCAACTCTGAGATGCTTGCACCAGCCCATAAATCGAGTGTTGGAGCTTGCACACCTTGTCAGCATTCTTAGGATCGACAAAACCTTCCGGCTGCATCATATACAATTCTTCCTTAAGGAAACCATTAAGGAATGCCGTTTTGACGTCCATTTTCCATATTTCATAATCATAGAATGCGGCAATTGCTAACATGATTCGGACGGACTTCAGCTTCGCTACAGGTGAGAAAGTCTCATCGTAGTCAACCCCTTGAACTTGTCGATAACCCTTAGCGACAAGCCGAGCTTTATAGATGGTCACATTACCATCCGCGTCTGTCTTCTTCTTAAAGATCCATTTATTTTCCATGGCTCGCCGATCATCGGGCAAGTCAGTCAAAGTCCATACTTCGTTTTCATACATGGATCCTATCTCGGATTTCATGGCTTCCAGCCATTTGTCGGAATCCGGGCCCGCCATTGCTTCTTCATAGTTCGAAGGTTCACTGTTGTCTAACAACATGATTTCCAAGACAGGGTTGCCGTACCACTCTGGTGCGGAACGTGTCCTTGTGGACCTACGAAGTTCAGTAGCAACTCGATCTGAAATTTCATGATCATCATCATTAACTTCCTCTCTAGTCGGTGCAGGCACCTCAGGAACATTTTCTTGAGTTACGCCATTTTCTGGTTCAAGAGGTAATACTTCATCAAGTTCTACTTTCCTACCACTTACTTCTTTCGAGAGAAACTCCTTCTCTAGAAAGGATCCATTCTTGGCAACAAAGATCTTGCCTTCGGATCTGAGGTAGAAGGTATACCCAATAGTTTCTTTAGGGTATCCTATGAAGACGCATTTTTCCGACTTGGGTTCGAGCTTTTCAGGTTGAAGTTTCTTGACATAAGCATCACATCCCCAAACTTTTAGAAACGACAGCTTAGGTTTCTTCCCAAACCATAATTCATACGGTGTCGTCTCAACGGATTTCGACGGAGCCCTATTTAAAGTGAATGCGGCAGTTTCTAAAGCATAGCCCCAAAATGATAGCGGTAAATCGGTAAGAGACATCATAGATCGCACCATATCTAATAGAGTGCGATTACGACATTCGGACACACCATTACGCTGAGGTGTTCCAGGCGGCGTGAGTTGTGAAACTATTCCACATTTTTTAAGTGTGCCAAATTCGTGACTCAAGTATTCTCCTCCACGATCTGATCATAGGAACTTGATTTTCCTGTCACGTTGATTTTCAACCTCACTCTGAAATTCCTTGAACTTTTCAAAGGTCTCAGACTTGTGTTTCATTAAATAGACATACCCATATCTACTCAAGTCATCAGTGAGGGTGAGAACATAACGATAGCCACCGCGAGCCTCAACACTCATTGGACCGCACACATCAGTATGTATGATTTCCAATAAGTTGGTTGCTCGCTCTATTGTTCCTGAGAATGGAGTCTTGGTCATTTTACCCATGAGGCATGGTTCGCACGTGTCAAATGATTCGTAATCAAGAGACTCTAAAAGTCCATCTGCATGGAGCTTCTTCATGCGTTTGACACCTATGTGACCAAGGCGGCGGTGCCACAAGTATGTGGGACTATCATTATCAACCTTACATCTTTTGGTATTCACACTATGAATATGTGTAGCATTACGCTCGAGATTCATTAAGAATAAACCATTCACCATCGGAGCATGACCATAAAACATATCTCTCATATAAATAGAACAACCATTATTCTCGGATTTAAATGAGTAGCCATCTCGTATTAAACGAGATCCTGATAGAATGTTCATGCTCAAAGCTGGCACTAAATAACAATTATTGAGGTTTAAAACTAATCCCGTAGGTAAATGTAGAGGTAGCGTGCCGACGGCGATCACATCGACCTTGGAACCATTCTCGACACGCATCGTCACCTCGTCCTTCGCCAGTCTCCGCTTATTTCACAGCTCCTGCTTTGAGTTACAAATGTGAGCAACCGCACCGGTATCAAATACCGAGGAGCTACTACGAGTACTGGTAAGGTACACATCAATTACATGTATATCACATATACCTTTTGTGATGCCGGCCTTCTTGTCCGCTAAGTATTTGGGGCAGTTCCGCTTCCAGTGACCACTTCCCTTGCAATAAAAGCACTTAGTCTCGGGCTTGGGTCCATTCTTTGGCTTCTTCCCAGCAGCTTGCTTACCGGGCGCGGCAACTCCCTTGTCGTCCTTCTTGAAGTTCTTCTTACCCTTGCCTTTCTTGAACTTAGTGGTTTTATTCACCATCAACACTTGATGTTCCTTTTTGACTTCTACCTCTGCTGATTTCAGCATTGCAAATACTTCAGGAATGGTCTTTTCCATCCCGTGCATATTGAAGTTCATCACAAAGCTCTTGTAGCTTGGTGGAAGCGACTGAAGGATTCTGTCAATGACCGCGTCATCCGGGAGATTAACTCCCAGCTGAGTCAAGCGGTTATGCAACCCAGACATTTTGAGTATGTGCTCACTGACAGAACTATTTTCCTCCATCTTACAACTGAAGAACTTGTCGGAGACTTCATATCTCTCGACCCGGGCATGAGCTTGGAAAACCATTTTCAGCTCTTCGAACATCTCATATGCTCCGTGTCACTCAAAACGCTTTTGGAGCCCCGGTTCTAAGCTGTAAAGCATGCCGCACTGAACGAGGGAGTAATCATCAGCACGTGTCTGCCAAGCGTTCATAACGTCTTGGTTCTGTGGGACGGGTGCGTCACCTAGCGGTGCTTCTAGGACATAATCTTTCTTGGTAGCTATGAGGATAATCCTCAGGTTCCGGACCCAGTTCGTATAGTTGCTGCCATCGTCTTTCAGCTTGGTTTTCTCTAGGAACGCGTTGAAGTTGAGGACAACGTTGGCCATTTGATCTACAAGACATATTGTAAAGATTTTAGACTAAGTTCATGATAATTAAGTTCATCTAATCAAATTATTCAATGAACTCCCACTTAGATAAACATCCCTCCAGTCATCTAAGTATAACATGATCCGAGTTGACTAGGCCGTGTCCGATCATCACGTGAGACGGACTAGTCAACATCGGTGAACATCTTCATGTTGATCGTATCTTCTATACAACTCATGCTCGACCTTTCGGTCTTCTGTGTTCCGAGGCCATGTCTGTACATGCTAGGCTCGTCAAGTCAACCTAAGTGTATTGCGTGTGTAAATCTGTCTTACACCCGTTGTATGTGAACGTTGGAATCTATCACACCCAATCATCACGTGGTGCTTCGAAACAACAAACTGTCGCAATGGCGCGCAGTTAGGGGGAACACTTTCTTGAAATTATTATGAGGGATCATCTTATTTACTACCGTCATTCTAAGTAAACAAGATGCAAAAACATGATAAACATCACATGCAATCAAATAATAAGTGACATGATATGGCCAATATCATATAGCTCCTTTGATCTCCATCTTGGGGCTCCATGATCATCTTGTCACCGGCATGACACCATGATCTCCATCATCATGATCTCCATCATCGTGTCTTCTTGAAGTTGTCTCGTCATCTATTGCTTCTACTACTATGGCTAACGCTTTAGCAATAAAGTAAAGTAAATTACATGACGTTTATGTTGACACGCAGGTCATAAATAAATAAAGACAACTCCTATGGCTCCTGCCGGTTGTCATACTCATCGACATGCAAGTCGTGATTCCTATTACAAGAACATGATCAATCTCATACATCACATATATCATTCATCATTCATCACAACCTTTGGCCATATCACATCACAAAACACTTGCTGCAAAAACAAGTTAGACGTCCTCTAATTGTTGTTGCAAGTTTTTATGTGGCTGCTATAGGTTTCTAGCAAGAACGTTTCTTACCTACACCAAAACCACAACGTGAATTGCCAATTTATATTTACCCTTCATAAGGACCCTGTTCATCGAATCCGATCCGACTAAAGTGGGAGAGACAGGCACCCGCCAATCACCTTATGCAAGTAGTGCATGTCAGTCGGTGGAACCGGTCTCACGTAAGCGTACGTGTAAGGTTGGTCCGGGCCGCTTCATCCCACGATGCCGCCGAATAAAGATAAGACTAGTAACAGCAAGCAAATTGACAATATCGACGCCCACAACTACTTTGTGTTCTACTTGTGCATAGTAACTACGCATAGACCTAGCTCATGATGCCATTGTTGGAGATCGTAGCAGAAAACAAAAAAATTTCCTACGTTTCACCAAGATCAATCTATGGAGTCAACTAGCAACGAGAGGAGAGTGCATCTACATACCCTTGTAGATCGCGCGCGGAAGCGTTCAAGAGAACGGGGATGATGGAGTCATAGTCGCCGTGATCCAAATCACCGATGACCAAGGGCCAAACAGACGGCACCTCCGCGTTCAACACACGTACGGAGCGGATGACGTCTCCTCCTTCTTGATCCAGCAAGGGGGGAAGGAGAGCTTGATGAAGATCCAGCAGCACGACGACGTGGTGGTGGATGCAGCAGTGATCGCAGCAGGGCTTCGCCGAGCTTCTGCGAGAGAGAGAGGTGTAGCAGGGGAGAGGGAGGCGCCAAGGCTTGAGGTGTTGCTGCCCTCCCTCCCCCTCCTTTATAGAGGCCCCCTAGGGGGGTGCACCGGCCCTAGGAGATGGGATCTCCTAGGGGGGCGACGGCCAAGGGGGTGGAGTACCCCCCAAGGCAAGTGGAGGCGCGCCCTCCCCTAGGGTTCCCAACCCTAGGCGCATGGGGGGCCCAAGGGGGGGCGCACCAGACCACTATGGGCTGGTTCCCCTCCCCACTTCAGCCCATGGGGCCCTCCGGGATGGGTGGCCCCACCCGGTGGACCCCCGGGACCCATCCGGTGGTCCCGGTACAATACCGGTGACCCCGAAACTTTCCCGATGGCACGGCTACACTTCCTATATATAATTCTTCACCTCCGGACAATTCCGGAACTCCTCGTGACGTCCAGGATCTCATCCGGGACTTCGAACAACTTTTGGATTACTGCATACTCATATCTATACAACCCTAGCGTCACCGAACCTTAAGTGTGTAGACCCTACGGGTTTGGGAGACAAGCAGACATGACCGAGACAACTCTCTGGTCAATAACCAACAGCGGGATCTGGATACCATGTTGGCTCCCACATGCTCCTCGATGATCTCATCGGATGAACCACGATGTCGAGGACCTAATCAATCCCGTACTCAATCCCCTTTGTCAATCGGTACGTTACTTGCCCAAGACTCGATCGTCGGTATCCCAATACCTTGTTCAGTCTCGTTACCGGCAAGTCACTTTACTCGTACTGTAATGCATGATCCCGTGATCAACCACTTGATCACATTGAGCTCTTTATGATGATGCATTACCGAGTGGGCCCAGAGATACCTCTCCGTCATACGGAGTGACAAATCCCAGTCTCGATTTGTGCCAACCCAACAGACACTTTCGGATATACCTGTAATGTACCTTTATAGTCACCCAGTTACGTTGTGACGTTTGGCACACCCAAGGCACTCCTACGGTATCCGGGAATTGCACAATCTCATGGTCTAAGGAAATGATACTTGACATCCAGAAAAGCTACAGCAAACGAACTACACGATCTTTGTGCTATGCTTAGGTTTGGGTCTAGTCCATCACATCATTCTCCTAATGATGTGATCCCGTTATCAATGACATCCCCATGTCCATAGCCAGGAAACCATGACTATCTGTTGATCAACGAGCTAGTCAACTAGAGGCTCACTAGGGATACATTGTGGTCTATGTATTCACACATGTATTACGATTTCCGGATAATACAATTATAGCATGAATAATAGACAATTATCATGAACAAGGAAATATAATAATCATTTTATTATTGCCTCTAGGGCATATTTCCAACAGCCCCTCATGTGGTTAGATGGGCCGTGCCTGGCATTATGGTGAGTACAGAAAAAGTTAATTATACATATAATAAAAAAACGACGGGTTTGTAAAATAAACTAGAAAAACATGATGCCTGATAACACGCGATAGAGCTAACGAGCTGACATGACTAATTTTGATGAGTGTAGTATTACATTTGGCTCGATATATTTACTTATCTACCATGACTACTTTTCATAATAATGTGATGAGGGGGAATTACTAGGAGATTATGCAAGATGATGACATGCAGATAGCTAAGGCAGAATGCTAAGCTTGGTAGAGTTTTAAAAAAATTTAAGATTGTGAAAATTTTAATATGAAACTTACGAGAGCAGTTGAAGAGAAAAATAGACTATTATAAAAAATTGGAGAAGGAGAAAAATATCAAGCAAGAACACTTGATAAGTGAAGCCGTGAAAAATACAATTATAAAAAATTGGAGAAGGAGAAAAATATTAAGCAAGAACAATTGATAAGTGAAGCCAAAACTTTATTGGTACGACCAAATTGTCTTCTCCGAGTGAATTTTATGACTGAATTGTCTTGTACGAGCGAATTGTCTGACAGACACATACACATGCATGTGCCCTGTTTATTACATAAAAATGATAGAACCCCTAAGATAATCATGCCGTCGAAACCTTCGACCGGACTAAATCCAAACCACTAAAACTTCAATCTTGCATGCCGCATGAATTCTTTAGGCGCGCCTTTTGCTTACGATTTCACGAATTTTGTTCTTCACACACTCCATCGAGTTTGAAGGTGACATAATCAACTCTGCGACGAAACGTCTTCTCCTTGCTTCAACGGTGGCCTGCAAAAAATGACATAAAGGTTACATGAACCGAAGTTGCTACACCACCATAGTAGCTAGTCTACAAACGAAAATAACAGCATACCTGTGTAAATTTGCGGGTGATTTTGTCCCCGTCCCAATGTTCTAGACATTTTGTGACAAAAAGGCCACAAGAGTTCCTGGTACATATGCAAACATTAGCGGTGGGCAATACAAACATGTGTGTTGTTGTTTGATTGTGCATGATGTCCTATTAACTCACCCATCCTCTTGCTGGGGTATGTCATACTCCTTGATAGGCCACTTATTTACGTCCGAATATTTCCCTGGTGTAATAAGATTTTCCTGACGCATATCGTGTGCTATAGCCATTCGCTATAAAGAGGATAGTGTTAAAGAACAATCATAAACAATATGTAAGAGCAATGGTACAAATGTTGGTTACATTACCAGTGCTTTAACAGTCCTCTCAGTCAGGTCCAGAGGATAGAGCGAATCGAGAGCTTGGAATTCTTTCTTGATCATGTGCATGACCACGGTCATCCAGTGGCTATTGTCGATATTAAACGTGATATACGTCTACAGTGCAAAAAACCATTACGGATCAAAATAAATACTTGATGAACTATCCTGTAGTGATGAATCACAAACATTACATACCTTATCACGCACAGTATACTCTTACGTGACTCTATTAACTGCCCCAGCTTTGGTCAGAGCACTATCCATGTTGCAGCTCGATGGCAATGGATCGTCATGTGCGATAGCACAATCTACAAGGAATTTGGACCTCCACGCTGGACAGAGGTAACGATCATGACCAACACGCAGCTCCAAATGTCCCATATAAGCATCAATAACCTGCATAGAATATCAGCGAATTACAGTTGAGAGTTGAGACATAGATTTTTGAGCATTTTAAAAACAGGACATGCAAGTAGTACTTACATCGTCCGACAGCCATCTATGAGCTAGTACTGGTAGAATCCTTTCGGAAGTCAGAGTTATGCCACGGCCTTCACTGTAGTAATTTTTTTTGTTCTTGTTCTTCTCAGTGCTAGCAGCTAACTCGACAAATGAAACAGCTGCATCAATTATTTCCGGCGTCAACTCATCTGCCACAACCTCCGTCACATTATTGTTCGAAAATAGAGCTGCATGAAATAATATGAACGTCAACAATGGTGATCATATGCATTGGTAGTAAATAAAAAAAATTAAGAATGTTAGTTACGATACCTCTAGTAGCAGTACTAGTACCAGAGGTTCTCTGACCACGGCTGGTACGCCTGCCGGGCTTGTCAAGTGCGTAGGGGGATTCAGATTTCTTGGGAACGGTCCGCTTCCGCTTACCGGACATAACCTCCTCATCCTTATCGATTGTTGCACCCTTTTGTCCATTCGCCTTAGCCATGAACTTGCTGACAGAAGATGGACAAATGTCTATGTCCGATGAAGGTTCTAGAGTAGAAGTACCAACCACCCAAGGGTTTTCCGGTGTACCCCCACATACATCCTTACGCTTAACAGGTGAAGCTTCCTTGTGTCCATTCAGCTTCGGTGGGGTTTTCTGTTTCGCGAACTAAATCGTGTGAACATTTCTGGACGAAAAAATTAAACGAGAAAATTATAGACAGAAAGATAAATACATAGTACCTCAGGTACGGTTTTATGGTCGGGAAGCACTATATCAGGCTGCGTCATGTCAATGATCGGCTGCCCATCACTGTCCATGTCTTCCTTGTACACGAATTCCTTCTTTTCATATGGACCATTCTCGAACGAATCCACTTTGTCTGGATCATTCTCCGCGGATGGCACGGCAGCAACCGGCTTGTACATGACACCTTATTTGTTCAACTTCTCCAACAACCTCTGCAATAGAAATATAAACTTAATAATGGTAGGACGGTTTAAAACAGCAAACATACTGTAAACTATAAAGTTTGGGTGTGATTGAAGGAAATATGCCCTAGAGGCAATAATAAAGTTATTATTTATTTCCTTATATCATGATAAAAGTTTATTATTCATGCTAGAATTGTATTAACCGGAAACATAATACATGTGTGAATACATAGACAAACAGAGTGTCACTAGTATGCCTCTACTTGACTAGCTCGTTAATCAAAGATGGTTATGTTTCCTGACCATGGACAAAGAGTTGTTATTTGATTAACGGGATCACATCATTAGTTGAATGATCTGATTGACATGACCCATTCCATTAGCTTAGCACCCGATCGTTTAGTATGTTGCTATTGCTTTCTTCATGACTTATACATGTTCCTATGACTATGAGATTATGCAACTCCCGTTTGCCAGAGGAACACTTTGTGTGCTACCAAACGTCAC
>NC_053022.1:505625467-505648135 GCF_003073215.2 Triticum urartu | reverse complement strand
CCCAAGCTTGTGGCTTTGCATATCATTAGCATCATGGATATTCAAAGAATTCATACTAACAACATTGCAATCATGCTCATCATTCAAATATTTAGTGCCAAACATTTTATAGATTTCTTCTTCTAGCACTTGAGCACAATTATCCTTTCCATCATACTCACGAAATATATTAAAAAGGTGAAGCGTATGAGACAAACTTAATTCCATTTTTTGTAATTTTCTTTTATAAACTAAACTAGTGATAAAACAAGAAACTAAAAGACTCAATTGCAAGATCTAAAGATATACCTTCAAGCACTCACCTCACCGGCAACGGCGCCATAAAAGAGCTTGATGTCTACTACACAACCTTCTTCTTGTAGACGTTGTTGGGCCTCCAAGTGCAGAGGTTTGTAGGACAGTAGCAAATTTCCCTCAAGTGGATGACCTAAGGTTTATCAATCCGTAGGAGGCGTAGGATGAAGATGGTCTCTCTCAAGCAACCCTGCAACCAAATAACAAAGAGTCTCTTGTGTCCCCAACACACCCAATACAATGGTAAATTGTATAGGTGCACTAGATTGGCGAAGAGATGGTGAAACAAGTGGTATATGGATGGTAGATAAAGGTATTTGTAATCTGAAATTATAAAAACAGCAAGGTAACTAATGATAAAAGTGAGCGTAAACGGTATTGCAATGATAGGAAATAAGGCCTAGGATTCATACTTTCACTAGTGTAAGTTCCCTCAACAATACTAACATAATTGGATCATAAAACTATCCCTCAACATGCAACAAAGAGTCACTCCAAAGTCACTAATAGAGGAGAGCGAACGAAGAGATTATGGTAGGGTACGAAACCACCTCAAAGTTATTCTTTCCAATCAATCCGTTGGGCTATTCCTATAAGTGTCACAAACAGCCCTAGAGTTCGTACTAGAATAACACCTTAAGACACACATCAACCAAAACCCTAATGTCACCTAGATACTCCAATGTCACCTCAAGTATCCATGGGCATGATTATACGATATGTGTCACACAATCTCAGATTCATCTATTCAACCAACACATAGAACCTCAAAGAGTGCCCCAAAGTTTCTACCAGAGAATCACGACAAAAACGTGTGTGAACCCCTATGCATATGTTCATGGGCGGAACCCGCAAATTGATCACCAAAACATACATCAAGTGAATCACGTGATATCCCATTGTCGCCACAGATATCCACGGCAAGACATACATCAAGTGTTCTCAAATCTATAAAGACTCTATCCGATAAGATAACTTCAAAGGGGAAACTCAATTCATTACAAGAGAGTAGAGGGGGGAAGAAACATCATAGGATCCAAATATAATAGCGAAGCTCGCGATACATCAAGATCGTGCCAAATCAAGAACACGAGAGAGAGACAGAGAGAGATCAAACACATAGCTACTGGTACATACCCTCAGCCTCGAGGGAGAACTACTCCCTCCTCGTCATGGAGAGCACCGGGATGATGAAGATGGCCACCGGAGAAGGATTCCCCCTCCGGCAGGGTGCCGAAACGGGTCTAGATTGGTTTTCGGTGGCTACGGAGGCTTCTGGCGGCGGAACTCCCGATCTATTGTGCTCTCTGGAAGTTTTAGGATACGTGGGTATATATGGGTGAAAGGAGTACGTCGGTGGACCGAAGGGGTGGCCACGAGGCAGGGGGGCGCGCCCCAGGGGGTGGGCGCGCCCCCTACCCACGTGAGCTCCTCCTTCATCTTATGACGTAGGGTCCAAGTCTATCTGGTAGGTTTCCTTCCAAAAATAACTTCTCCAGTTGATTTCGTTCCATTTCGACTCCGTTTGATATTCCTTTTCTTCGAAACACTGAAATAGGCAAAAAACAGCAATTCTGGGCTGGGCCTCCGGTTAATAGGTTAGTTCCAAAAATAATATAAAAGTGGAAAATAAAGCCCAATATAGTCCAAAATAGTAGATAATATAGCATGGAGCAATCAAAAATTATAGATACGTTGGAGACGTATCATAGCCCTTCGCCATCTCTGATCTATGTACCAGCATCATGAGTTGATGAATTGAACGAGAATATGCAACATAATGTACTTAAGAAAACAAAGCGGCATAATTAGAAAAATACAAACAACCAATAGTAAACATAAATGACGAAGTTCCTCATGCCCAAACTAATTAACTAGAGCGATCTATGCTAGTTAAGGACCACGGTTTAGTTACATCACATAGTTCCGCCGTGCATAAATTCAAAGTTTTGCCATAGAAAGACAGTAGTGACACATTGTCATCAACAATCAGTCCTCCATGTCGGTGGTCCAATCTTCATAGTCGGGGAGGAAGCACCCGAGCTTGTTGAAAGGCTTAAGGTCCAGACGTTGAGCGAGTAGCAGTGCTCGGACATCTTCCCGCGTGATTGGCCCATGGTAGAACATCCCTGTTGGTTCAAGGACCTACTTCATGATCACTTGGGAAAGTTCACACTGTACATGATAAAACTCAACTCTGGTTCAATGATCTGGTGTCGTTCCTATGCTTGTGGCCCAGCTGACAATATCGGCATCGTTGGTAGTAGCTGACATGTGAAGGCGTTGATTATCCTTCTGTACTCGAGCAGGTGATGCATGAGGTAGAATCCATCAGCCATACCGGTGTGCGGTTGCTGGATGCGGCAGAAGTAGATCTTATGATTGAAAGCCAGCCCGCGGTTCTTGTACTTTTTCACCTTGATATATCCACCAGACAGGCTGAAGGTTAACATAGCACTATCGAGAACACTCTTTATGTGCTTGTAATCCTTTTTCCTGAGGTTCTTCGATGAGTCCAAGTGCATCGCATGGGAGTATTCCAAGGACAGAACGATGAGGAACCCCCCCCCCCCCGCTGCGCAAATTAAGTACACCTCAAATTAGCCTCCCTGCTACAAAGGAATTATTAACACTTACGAAATGATATGTGCGGATGACTTACGTGAGATGATAAGGAAAGAGAATCACTTCCTTGTCCTTATTAGCGATCATGAACTCGCCGAGGTACTTGCTTGCATAGCCATGGTGCTCTTTGCAAACTGCCAAGAAGCTCTCGTGCATATAGAACGGGTCCGCGACGCGGATATATTTGATATTCTCGACCCTGACAAAGTAGTACAGATACAGCGCATACATGCGGATGAACTGGAAATCCAGCTTGGTCATGTGGAACATGTCGTAGATGTAGTCAAATCGCAGGATGAACTTGTTCGCGGGCCATCACTACTAGGAAAATTCTTATAGACAGTAGCATAGTAGTAGTGCTTTTTATAACAAAGTGCTGCTACTACTTATCAGTAGTGCTTTTTATAAAAAAGCGCCACTACTATGCACTTACCAGTAGCGTTATTTTATTAAAAAAAACTCTACTACTACAATTGCCAGGCCGTTGCCGGCAGGCCAGGCATAGTACGTAGTAGCGCTTTCTACATATAAGCGCGACTACTACGGGCTCTTTATCCATCCCAAGGGACTACGCTCGACCTCTCTCTCACTCCCCCGCCCTCACACACTCACTCGCCTCTCTCCGCCGTCATCGCCGCCACCGTCCCCCGCGCACCGTCGTTCCCCGCGCCGGAGCTCTCCTGTCGGCCGCCCTCGCCCGCGCCGGCTCTGCTCCCCCGCCGGCCACCCTCCCCCGCGCCGGCCTCCTCCCCCCCCGGCCACCCTCGCCCGCACCGGCTCTGCTCCCCCGCTGGCCTCCTCCCCCGCCGGGCCTCCTCCACCACCATGAGGTACTCCTCCCTCCATTTAGTTCATTAGGTTAGGTAACTTAGGTGAATTTAGTTAATTAACTTAGGTGAATTTAGTTAATTAACTTAGATGTTTTTTAGTTAGGGAAGTAGGTTAGGTAACTAATTAAGTAGATGCTAATTTAGGGTAGTGGTGTTTAGTTTATAGAAAAATTCAATATAGTTTTTTTACTGTTTTTTAGTAAGTGTTTAATAGAATTAGTTAGAAAATTAATAGAACTAGTTAAACTAGTTTATTTTTAGTAAGTACTAGTTTATTTTATTTATAGTAAGTGCTTAGTTGAACTAGTTGAATTAATAAAACTAGTTTATTTTTAGTAAGAAAAATTAGGTATATGAGATTTGATGATCTAATTAAAATTTTACTATAGAACTACTTTATTTTTAGTAAGAAAATTAATAGAACTAGTTTATTTTTTTAGTTAAACCAATTATTCCCACATCGACGTCGATGATTCCTATCCTGCATCCTCGTTGTCAACTCGGCGGAGGAGGCCTGGGCTTGGTGAGGAGCCATGTCCGGGACTGGGCTCCACCGGGCTGGTACTGGGCGGTGCTACCTTCCGGGGGGCGTATCTTGGTGAGGAGCCAGCCCGTCATTGACCCGAACCTTCTTTGGTGGCGGTCGGGTGGGCCAGTGACGGTGCGGAGGCTTGAGGACTCCGCGGAGGTGGTATGTCACCGTGTCAGCGAGGAGGGCGAGCACGTCTGTCGCTACATGGTTGCGTTGGAGGGCAGGTTCTCCAATACCTGGGAGGTTCTTCAGGGGTCTCAATGGAGCTATGATCCTGTGATGGTTCTTTCTCTTTGGGTGTCCACCACCCGCACCGATACCCATCGTTCGCTACGGTTTTAGCTGTATTAGTGATGTTATATGTATGATACTATTCGATATCTATTAGTGATAATATTCGACTATGTATGGACGAAAGAGATGGCTTAGTTTTGCTTATTGAATGAATGCTAATTTGAATACTAATTTATTTTACGATTTGGTTTTGCTTATTGAATGCTCAAATTGGGAAACTACTCCATCAAGTTTGGATGCTCATATGATGTAGATATAAACATGTATATATTGTGTTGCTCAAATAGGATATGTGCTTGCCCAAGTGGTCGGCCATGTTTGCAGGTTACACCTCCTATAGTGGCCTATGTTTTGCCGAAGTGTTGATTAATTTCCGTTCCGGCAAATTTCAGGCGCTCGATATGTCCTTTTTTAGCAAAGGTCATGCCGGATTTTTTTCGTAAATTCTGGCATGACTTGTGCTAGAATATGTAGGAAATATCGACTGGCCTGGATTTTCTCGAAAAATAATTAAATGACATTTCGGGTTGACTTTAAGTCTGTCGAGGCTCCACCACCGAAGGTCGAAAAATCAGTGAGCGAGTGTATCCACCATATATGAGAGAGGACGAAGAAGCCCGACTGTTGTCGCGGGGGTCATTTTTCCTTCGTCTCCTTGTGCTATACCTTTTTTATGCACTAGGTGAAGGAGGAATAACGACCATCACCGACGGTCTAAAAATCAATGAGGGAGTGTATCCACCATATATGAGAGAGGACGAAGAATCACGACTATTATCGTGGGGGTCGTTTCTCCTTCTTCTCCTTGTGCTAGACCATTGTTATGCACTAGGGGAAGGAGGAGTAACGACCATCACCGACGGTCGCAAATGTCAGAGAGGAATCAGTGAGGGAGAGTCTCCACCATATAGACTCGGCAGACCGATAGTCAACCCGTGATGAATAATAATGATCTAATTTAATTTTTATAGTACATATATTGAATTGTATAAGTTTAATCTTTGAATTATGAACGTAGGAAATGTCATCATCGGACGACGAAAGTCTCCCGGGGGAGTGCAGCCGGTGCAACGACGACCGAGGTCTGTGCGATAGGCCTCACCTGGATGAAGATCGGCGCTTCAGCATTAAGCTCCAGGAGACCTTCGATGTTGAAACAGTAGGCAACGATGAAAAGTGTTTTTTCGTAATTAAGCATGACTTCAACTATTTCAACGTGTAATTTTCATCTTTTACAATTCGAGTAGCTTATCCCATGCTATGCTAGACGCTATGTCTTGGAGAGGATGGATTTTGAAGACCATGAAAATTTCGAAACAAAGAAAATTCACCTAAGAACCCATCATGATATGGATTTTGAAGTAAATATGTATAATTCTGAGAGCATAATCCATTTTGGTTGCAAAAATTGGGAAGCACTTTGCAAGATGTATGTTTTTTATGAGGGTATGCTTGTCACCATGGATGTTGGTGATCCTGACATCGACCAAGACAATATGGACATTTGGGTCCTTGTTGATACGCTTCCAATTCTACCGCTATGTGAGTTTCTCAAAAATATTTATTAATTAATTTATACTGTTCATTTCAAAATAGTTGACAGCTTATTTTCATTGACAACTTATTTTCATTGTTCAAACAATGTGTGGAACATGGTAGACAGAACCTAAACGGATGGCTTTGAGTTAACTTATCAGGAGAAAAATCATCTGGTCGCATTTTGTACCAATCTTGAGAAAATATCTATTATAAACTCCTCCACATTATGGTCAATACGTGCCATCAGGGACTTATCTTTTTTTATGGCCTCTTTTCTTTTTTTATTTGGGCTTCTTTGGCCTCTTTTATTTATTTATTTTCGTCCGGAGTCTCATCCCGACTTATGGGGGACTCACAGTCTCCATCATCCTTTCCTCACTGGGACAATGCTCTAATAATGATGATCATCACACTTTTATTTACTTACAACTCAAGAATTACAACTTGATACTTAGAGCAAGATATGACTCTATATGAATGCCTCCGGCGGTGTACCGGGATGTGCAATGACTCATGAGTGACATGTATGAAAGAATTATGGACGGTGGATTTGCCACAAATACGATGTCAACTACATGATCATGCAAAGCAATATGACAATGATGAAGCGTGTCGTAATAAACGGAACGGTGGAAAGTTTCATGGCAATATATCTCGGAATGGCTATGGAAATGCCATAATAGGTAGGTATGGTGGCTGTTTTGAGGAAGGTATATGGGGGGTGTATGGTACCGGAGAAATTTGCACGGTACTAGAGAGGATAGCAATGGTGGAAGGGTGAGAGTGTGTATAATCCATGGACTCAACATTAGTCATAAAGAACTCACATACTTATTGCAAAAATCTATTAGTTATCGAAACAAAGTATTACGCGCATGCTCCTAGGGGGATAGATTGGTAGGAAAATACCATCGCTCGTCCCCGACCGCCACTCATAAGGTGGACAATCAATAAATAAATCATGCTCCGACTTCATCACATAACGGTTCACCATACGTGCATGCTACGGGAATCACAAACTTCAACACAAGTATTTCTCAAATTCACAACTACTCAACTCGCATGACTCTAATATCACCATCTCCATATCTCAAAACAATTATCAAGTATCAAACTTCTCATAGTATTCAACACACTCATAAGAGAGTTTTATTATTAATCTTGCATACGAAGAATATTAGGATTTTAAGAAAATTACCATGCATTAAGACTCTCAAAATAATCTAAGTGAAGCATGAGATATCAATAGTTTCTATAAAACAAATCCACCACCGTGCTCTAAAAGATATAAGTGAAGTACTAGAGCAAACAACAAACTACTCTGAAAGATATAAGTGAAGATCAATGAGTAGTTGAATAATTATGCAACTATGTGTCGGGTGCCACTAATCCACGAGCACCTATGGGACCGGCGGACCGAGTCCCTTTCGGTTCGGCGGGGGCGAGGGTCGCACGAAGAGCGGATCGAGGCGAAGCACACGAGCAGTTTACCCAGGTTCGGGCCGCACGGATGCGTAAAACCCTACTCCTGCTTTGTGGTTTGTATTGAGTTCTTGCTCGGGAGCGCGGAGTGCTACAGTACACCCCAGCAGCTAACGAGACCGAGCCTGAGTGTTCTCTTCCTCCCCCCCCCCCTCTACGTTGCGCATGGGCCTCCTTTTATATGCTTAAGGGGTCACCGACAGGTGGCAACGTAGACAAGGGTAAAAATGGAAAGGTGTTGCGGTTGGTACAGCTACCTGCTACAGTGTATCATACCTAACCCTGACGGCAGGGGACCAGGGCATTAAATGCCCGTCTGCATCACCTAAATAGTGCAAAAGGGACCGTCAGGGACGCCACCGCTCGCCACAATGGCAATCTTGTCAGTGCCGCTTGCCACCGCGCACCGCTGGCTGCACAACCTCCCGCCACGTACGCCTGGAAGGGCCCCAGAGCGACACGTTGGTGGATGTGCTGGAGCGCGGGCACAGAGTGGTGGCTTGCCGCGGCAAGCGCCTTGCCGCGGTCGTTGTCTTGTCGCGTCCGGGAGCTTGTCGCTCACCGGGCCTTGCCGGGACGCGTGGCGCGTCGCGGCAAGTTCCTTGAGATGCCTTGGTTGGCCTTCCCGGCAAGCTCCTCTTGCCGGGGTCTTGTCTCCTTGGCTTGGATACTTCCGGGCCTTGCCGGGATGCGTGGCGCGTCGCGGCAAGTTCCTTGAGGTGCCTTGGTTGGCCTTCCCGGCAAGCTCCTCTTGCCGGGGCCTTGTCTCCTTGCCTTGGATACTTTGTCCTTGAATGGCTCCAAAGGAACCACGGAGGACCTTGGCGGTCACCTGGCAAGCCTTGCTGTGGGATGCTGCGACTACCCGTGCACAAGTTTGGGATACTAGAGTACCCCTACTCTAGTACACCGACAGGAGCCCCGGGCCTGGGCCATACACGATGCCGAGCGCTGTTGGGCCAGGCCCAAAACAGGGCACGGGCACGCGCGGCCTGGGTTACACCGTATCTCTCCCCGTATCCACCGCGCCCTCCCCGAATGGCACGCGTTGAATGCGGCGTCGTGGGAGAGATCGTGGGTGGTTTCTTTATTCAGAAAGGCGGAACGTCCGCCCCCTCCCTCCTTATAAGCATGGGAAACAGGGGTAGTTCGCCCATTCACCGGTTGCTACTCCAATCTCGGAAACCTCCGCCGCTCCCTCGTCTTCCCAAAGCTGAAAGA
Source organism: Triticum urartu (assembly GCF_003073215.2). Taxonomy (NCBI): domain Eukaryota; kingdom Viridiplantae; phylum Streptophyta; class Magnoliopsida; order Poales; family Poaceae; genus Triticum; species Triticum urartu. The sequence continues at coordinate 505,639,318 of NC_053022.1, read as the reverse complement.
GAGTAGCGCCCCGCCCCCCATCGCCACCAGCACCACCAACGTCGTCGACCTCCTCCACCACTTCCGCCATGGCTCCGAGAGCCGACAAAGGGAAGGTTGTGAAGTTGACCGAGGCGCAGCGGCTTGCGGCGCTGCGAAAGGAGCGGGCAATCTTCCCCCCCAAGCTCGCCGCGAGGGAGCTGAGGGAGAATTACTACCTCATCTGGTCGACGGAGACGCGAGCGCATCCGCGCGCGAAGGTACTTCCAGCCGCCGCTTGGAAAATGGCTACAAATGGATATCCTTTCTTCGCCTTGTTCTTCTACTGCGGGCTCTGCCCGCCTTTCTTTGAGTTTTTCTTCGATATTATGAACACCTACAGGTTCCGCCTCCTTGACTTCACCCCCAATGTTGTTCTGACCATGGCAGTTTTTGCACATCTCTGCGAAAACTTTATCGGAGTCTATCCCAATGTAGCCCTTTTTCGCCACTTCTTTATGCCCCGAGTAGAGAGAGGAGAGCCTTTATCCGGCGGAATCGCCTGGATCTCGAGGGCCGGCAAGAAGGACACTTATCTGGAGGGAGAGTTCCGCGGCAAGTGGGAGGAATGGAGAGCAGACTCGTGCTGGATTGTCGAGGAGAACCCGCAGCCGTTTACCGCCCGGCACCAAGCCCCAGTAGCACGCGGCAGCGATTGGAGTGACGTGGCCCCGGAAGACGATAGGCTGAAGATTGCCGTCACCCGGATCCAGCGCCTCAGGCTTGCTGGGCTCACTGTAGGCGCTGTTGGCGCAGATTTTCTTCGCCACCGCATCGCCCCCCTGCAGGAATGGAGGAGACCCGCCTGGGAATTCAAGAATGCGGCGGATATCATGAGGCTGCGTCCGGGCCTCAACTTCAACTTCACTATTCTGGAGCTTAACGTGATGCTCCAGGAGCTGTTCAAGTATGACCCTCAACATCCCGAAGTGTTCAGGTTGCCGAAGGGGGTCATTCCGCTGTGCAACAACTCCACGCTCGACCGTATCCATGCAATGATGCCGCTGTGCGATTCGCATGGAATTGTCCCAACTTGGCAAGAGCCTACAGACGACGTCGTGCAGGAGTTCTTTGATGGCTTAGTAGAAGTGCCGGTCCGCTCCGACGAAAAGAATAGCCTCACCCGCGACACCACCGATGCGGAGATGACACGCATCGCCACTATGCTGGAAGAGGCGGAGTCAACAGTCGCTGCGCCGCGCGACACGCTCCACCGCGGCAAGCACTGTTGCCGCGGGAGCACCTCACGCTGCTGCGGCAACTGGAGCGGGGTCCACCCGGACCACCGCTTCTGCTCCTGCCGCTTCTCACGCCGCGGCGGCAGCCGGAGCGGGGTCGTCTCAGACCACCGCCACCGTTCCCGCCAAGCGGCCAAGGGAAACTACTCCTCCGCCTCCTCGCGCCGGACATGAGCCGGACTTCGACTTCTCCGCGTTCAGCTCCGACGAGGAAGAAGAAGAGTAAGATTCTCTTGTTGTACTTGTAGTTCTTCAATTCTTGTTGTTTTGTCTTGTATCTCATTTGATTTACTCTGAACTTATTCCTTTTTAGGACTCTGGCCCAGAGAGCAGGGAAGAGAGCCAAGGTCCCAGTGATTGTCATCGAGGACGAACCCCCCGCGATAGCAGGGGGTGCGTCTGAGACAACCTTGCCGGACCCGGCAACTGTTCTCCAGAGCAGCCCCCAGCGTAAGTATATGGCTCGCTTTCCGCTGTTAGGCGCGCATGGATACTCTTTCTTTGCTGACATCTGACTGTTGGTTTGTGTAGGAGCAGAGCAGCCCCACCAGGAGCGCCCGGAGGCCGCCCCCGAAATGCCAAGGGAGAGTCCTCCGGCAAGGGAGAGTTCTCCGGCAAGGGACAGCACCGGCGTCCCCCCGGCGGCGGAGACTACGACTGCCGAACCCAGTACAGGTAATCTTCTCTTCAAAGCTTCCCTTGGGTTCTTCTTCTTTTTGGGTCTTTGCTTGACTTTTCTCACTTTTCCGGCCATCAGACCCATCTGCTGCGGAGCTGATGGAGACCGAGGTTGCTGCCGACGATGCCGCTGCCATTGAAGAAGCAGCCGGCGCTGATGATCCCGCCGGCGACGAGGCCGCCAAAGCTGCCGCCGTAGCAGCTGGCGAGGGGTCTGGCGATCGCACTGACGGCCCTGAGGCCGCAGGAGCGCCAGGCGCTACGTCGACCGCCGATCCGTCCGCCGCTGCCGCAGCGCCAGGCTCCGAAGAGCCCCAGCCAGGCGTCTACTTGAAGGCCGGCGATGGCGTCTTCATCAACCTCCCCTGGGCGTCAAGCTCTAGGGCGCCGGTCGAGGGAGAGAGCTTTGATGGAGAGGTGCTCGCCTCCGCTGGGCTGACGCTAGTTGATGCGCCAAGCAGCAGCAGTGGCGAGCCTGAGGAGGAGCGTCTGCTGCGGAAGCTGTTGTCGCTCTACCGCGCGCGGCAAGCCAAGCTGGAATCCCGCAAGGCGCTTGTCGTGAAGGCGGGAGCAGACATCGAGAAGCGTGCAGAGGAGCTCCGGGGTCTCGACCAGGAAGCTCTCCGGTCCCTGGCAGAGGAGCGGGAGCAACTCGCCGAAGAGCAGAAGGCCTTCTTCCTCGAGAAGGCCGAAGTTGAAGAGCAACAGCGGCTTGCCGCTGAGAAGCTGTCTGCGCAGGAGGGCGAGTTGGTGCAGCGGAAAGTTAACCTCGACAGCCATGAGGAGGAGCTTGCCGCGCGTGAGCAAAAATTCGGCGGAGCCCTTAAGCAAGCAGAGGATGCTGCCGCAGTTGCCGAGGCCGCCGAGAAGGAGCTGGAGACGAAGGTGGCACAGCTGGAGGCCGATCTCAAGGCGAGTGGCGAAGAGCTTGCCGCGCTCAAGCGTGAGCGGGAGAAGGACGCCCACAGCAACTCAGAGCTGCAGGTTCGTCTCGCCGAGAAGGGAAAAGAGCTTAGCGCCGCCAAGGACTCCAACGCAGATCTTGAGTTGAAGCTGACCACTTTGACCAAGACGCTGGACGGCGCCAGGGAGCAGGAGGTGGCCTTGAAGGAGGAGATCAAGGCCGACAAGGCGCTGCTGGCGAGTGCTGCCGCCGCCCAGAATGCTTTTAGGGAGAATGTGGAGCACTGGACGGAGGGTCTCGTGAAAGCTGCCGCAGATACCGACAGGGAGCTGGCGCAGCTGGAGGTGGAGGATCTCGGGTATCCCTCTGATGAGAACCTCCAACCCAGCGCCAAGCTCACCTTGTTCTTCAAAGGCGTGGCGACGGCCCTCCAGTGGCTCCGGGAGAAGATCCCAAAGCAGCTGGCCGACGAGTCGCGCAAGATCTGCGCGGGAGCTCTTCAAAAGGTGTTGGTGAAGGTGGCCTTCCGCAACCCGGGCCTCAGCCTCACCAACGTCCTCAAGACCCTGCCGCCGGATGCTGATCTGGAGGTGCTCAAGACCCTTGTCGCACCCATTGTGGACAAGGTGAGCGGGATCAAGAGGATTGAGGGCGATCGTGTAGACTAGGCCGCCCGTTTTCTTCTTTTCTTGTCGCTGCTGGTCATGTTATGAGAACAATCTGTTAGAGCCGCGACAAGCTACCTTGTAATATAACTCTATTCCAGGTAATGATTGCAATGTTATTCCCTTTACTTGATTCCTCCCTTTGTATGTTTTTGCCCTACGCTTTAAGGGAACTTGCCGGTGCAGGCACTTAGCCGCGAGCGCTGAGTGCGGGACGTCAGCAGCCTGCTGGCGGTGCCGCTACCGACAAGAAACCTTGTCGCAACTAGTCGCAGCTCACTTAAGTTGTTGAGCGGACTCGAAACAAAGTAAGGAGGCAACTAGCTACGAGTTGGTTCCTCCGCGCACAGGTTTTCCATACAAAGTGCGGTCGTTCAAGGGAGATAACTTAAAAAATTTAAAAATCTGATTGCTCAAACTTTGGCAACTTAGCTTTTCTGTTGTTTGCTTCCAGGTAAGGCGAAACTTTCTTGAACGACGCCTGGTCCATACCATTATCTTCTCCTTTCCCCCTGGCAAACTTGTGGGCGAGGGAACCTTCCTTTCCTTGAGAAAAAAGAAAGAGGAGAAAATAAAGATATGGAGCCTTACGGCTCGTTATTGCTTACCGGGGAGTAGGTGCTGCACAAAGTGTCAGATCACATATGCAAAAAATAGAAAGCATGAAATTGACAAGATGTGCGGAGCATATGATCTTTACTTATGCACGGGGTCTGCGCCCGGCTTTGTACAAAGGATTACATGCAACAGTGGCAAGACTTGTACAAAAGGTGGTTGCCGGAACAGGTTCCGGCAACCGCGCCTTACGGGTAAAACTTACGAAGATGCTCAATGTTCCAGGAATTGCTCACCGGAATGTTATCTTCGGTCTCAAGGAGGACAGCGCCAGGCCTAGTGACTCGTTTCACCCGGTAAGGGCCTTCCCACTTCGGCGTCAACTTGTTGGAATTCTTGGCGGACTGAACACGCCGAAGAACAAGGTCGCCTTCCTTGAGACTTCTGGCGTTAACTTTGCGGCTATGGTAGCGGCGCAAAGCTTGCTGGTAGCGAGCAGCTCGTACAGCAGCCTGAAGACGGTCTTCCTCAAGGAGTAGCGCGTCATCTTGTCGCAGCTGCTCTTGCTCAAGCTCATCATAAGCGAGCACTCGAGGTGACCCGTATACGAGTTCCGTGGGGAGAACTGCCTCTGCTCCATAGACTAGAGCGAAAGGTGTCTGGCCAGTGGCTCGATTTGGCGTCGTCCTGATCGACCAAAGAACCACCGGTAGCTCCTCGATCCAGTTTCTTCCGCACTTGTGCAGCCTGTCAAAAGTCCTGGTCTTGAGCCCACGCAGCACTTCAGCATTTGCCCTCTCCGCTTGACCGTTGCTTCTCGGGTGAGCAACAGAAGCGAAGCAGACCTTGGCGCCAAGATCTTGGACGTACTGCATGAAGGTGCGGCTCGTGAATTGCGTACCGTTGTCGGTGATTATCCTGTTAGGGATCCCGAAGCGGCAAACAATCGACCTGAAGAACTTGACTGCTGACTGTGCTGTCACCTTCCTCACTGCTTCCACTTCCGGCCACTTTGTGAACTTGTCGATTGCAACGTACAAGTACTCAAAGCCCCCGACTGCTCGGGGAAAGGGGCCAAGGATGTCGAGCCCCCAGACCGAAAATGGCCAGGATAAAGGGATCGTCTGGAGAGCTTGAGCTGGTTGGTGTATCTGCTTGGAATGGAACTGGCACGCTTCACACTTGGTTACCTGTGCAGTTGCATCCTGGAGGGCTGTCGGCCAAAAGAAACCTTGCCGGAATGCTTTGCCGGCAAGTGCTCTTGCGCCAATGTGGTGACCACATATGCCTCCATGTATCTCTGCCAACAGCTTTTGTCCGTCTTCCCGGTGAATACACTTCAATTTCACACCGTTGAGTCTTCTTCTGTACAGTGTGTTGTCGACAAACTGGTACATACTTGACTGCCGGGCTACTCTTTCCGCTTCTTCTTGCTCTTTGGGAACTTCTCCTGTCTGAAGGAAACGGACAATCTGATGTGTCCATGCTGGAGCTTGTGGCTCGACAACAAGGACTAAAGGCAAATCTGCTGCTGCGGGAACATCCGCTTCTACGGCGAGTACCCGCGGCTCTGCCGGAGCTTGACGTTCCCCGGCAAGCTTGCCGGAGCAAAACTTGTCGGGAGCTTCTGCTTCGACGGAACAAACCCTAGGGCTTGCCGGAGCAGACTGCTCCTCAGCGCTCTTGGCGTTGATCTTGGGGACCTTCTTGGCGGCGGCTTCGGGAAGCTCTGCCGAAAAATAGTCACCAGAAATCAACTTCCTCTTCTTGCTCTGTCCAGTTGTTGCCGTTACAGACGGTTGAATCAGCTTGAGCACAAAGATCCCTGGTTCCACAGGTAACTTAAGTGCGGCGCACTTTGATAGGCCATCGGCAATGGCGTTCTGAGCTCTTGGAACATGCTCCATCTGTAGGCCGTCAAAGTGCTCTTCTAGCTTTCTCACTTCGTCGACGTAGGCTTCCATCAACGGACTCTGGTAGCTTTTGTTCACTTGGCGGACGACAAGCTGTGAGTCACCCCTGACAATGAGCTTCTTGATCCCAAGGTCTACCGCGATCCTGAGACCGGCAAGCAAGCCTTCATACTCTGCAGTATTGTTTGTTGCTTGCTCCTTGCGAAAGTGCATCTGGACTACGTACTTGAGGTGCTCTCCGGTGGGTGCGACAAGCAGTACGCCAGCGCCGGCGCCTTGCAGCAAAAAGGCACCATCAAAGTACATCAGCCACTCTTTGCTTGCTTCCTAGACGGGGATGCTCGTTTCTGGAATTTCTTCATCTGGTGTTGGCGTCCATTCTGCTATGAATTCTGCCAATGCTCTACTTTGGATAGTTGAAGTACTCTCAAACTTGAGGCCAAAGCTTGACAGTTCCAGTGCCCACTCAACAATCCTGCATGTCGCTTCTAGATTCTGTAGTATCCTCTTCAGCGGAAAACGAGTGACAACTGTGATCTCATGTGCTTGGAAGTAATGGCGCAGCTTTCTCGAGGCCATGAGAAGGCCGAAAAGCAATTTCTGCACGCCAGAGTACCTTGACCTAGCCCCCTGCAGAAGGGAACTGACAAAGTAAACTGAGCGCTGTACCATTCTCTTCTGTATCTCCTCGCGCGTCTGCGCAGATCCATCCTTGTCGGGACCAGAGCTTGTCGGGGAAGCCCCCTGCTTGTCGCTGGATGCGCCTGCCGTGGTTGCTGGCTCGTCATCTGCCTCCCTCTCTGCTACTAACGCAGCACTAACCACTTGATTGGTTGCTGCTATATACAGCAGCAACTTCTCTTGTGGCTTAGGTGCGACAAGTGTTGGAGCGGAGGACAGGTATCTCTTCAAGTCTTGCAGCGCAGCCTCCACTTCCGGAGTCCATTTCATTGGACCTGCCTTTTTCAATATTTTTAAAAACGGCAGGGCGCGCTCAGCAGACCTAGAGATAAACCTGCTGAGAGCAGCCACGCAACCGGCAAGTCTTTGTACATCCTTGACGCGCTTTGGTGCTTCGATCTGCTCAATGGCCTTGATCTTGTCGGGATTGGCTTCGATTCCCCGCTGAGACACGAAGAACCCGAGAAGCTTGCCGGAGGGGACTCCAAACACACACTTCTCGGGGTTGAGCTTGAGGCTGATCTTGCGCAGATTTGCAAAGGTCTCGTCTAAATCTTGAATCAGAGTTGCCTTGTCCTTGCTCTTGACCACTATGTCATCCATGTAGGCTTCCACATTTCTGTGTATTTGTGGCTCAAGAGCGACATGGACTACCCTTGCAAATGTTGAACCAGCATTTTTTAAACCGAAAGGCATCCGTATGAAACAGTACGTGCCACATGGAGTGATGAATGCGGTCTTCTCCTCATCCTCTTCTGCCATGAAGATCTGATGGTATCCTGAGTATGCGTCAAGAAATGAAAGCAAGTCACATCCGGCCATGGAGTCAACAATCTGGTCAATGCGCGGCAAAGGAAATGGGTCTTTGGGACAAGCTTTGTTAACATCGGTAAAGTCGATACAAAGTCTCCATTTCCCGTTCACCTTGCGCACGACTACAGGATTGGCCAACCACGTAGGATGGAGCACTCCTCTGACAAGGCCTGCTGCTTCCAACTTCTTGATCTCTTCTGCGATGAATTCTTGGCGCTCCACTTCTTGCTTCCTGACCTTCTGCTTGACGGGCCGCGCATGAGGACAAACGGCAAGATGGTGCTCAATTACTTTCCTGGGTACACCGGGGATGTCAGACGGTTGCCACACAAACACGTCGACGTTCGCCTGTAGGAAAGCAATGAGCGCGCTTTCCTATTTAGGGTCGAGAGTGGCACTGATGGTGAAGGTACCACCAGTGCCGTCCTCCTTGGCAGACACCTTCTTGGTCTCTGGCGGAGCTGCCATTGTCTTCTTACACTTGTCGGTGGAGCTCGATGGTGCGTCCTCAACGGCAGCGCAGCACTCCGAAGAGGTGCGCTTGCCGGAGTGGGCATCAGAACTCTTGCCGGACTTGGTCTTCTTCTTCCCCCCGGGAGCTTTAACGGCAGGTGACTTGCGATCTGTTGCGGCTGCCGCTTCCCGGTAGATCTTGTCGGCGCAGATAAGAGCATCCTTCTTGTCGCCAGGGACAGAGATGACACTTATCCGGCCTGGCATCTTCAGCATGTTGTATGCATAGTGAGAGGCTGCCATGAACTTGGCGAGTGCTGGACGGCCGAGTATCCCATTGTAAGGCAATGGAAAATCGGCAACGTCAAAAGTGACCCTCTCAGTCCTGAAGTTCACCTCGCTGCCAAATGTTACTGGCAACGTGACCATCCCCTTCGGCTTGCTCCTTCCCGGGTTGATTCCTTGGAATGTGCCGGTCTCTTCAAGCTCGCTGTCAGGGATCTGGAGTTTCTGGAGTATAGCGGAGGAGATCAGGTTCAAGCCGGCCCCGCTGTCAACTAGCATCTTTGTGACCTTGAGGTTGCGGATAGTTGGTGAAACCAACATCGGCAAGCACCCGACCGCAGTTGTGCGATCAGGGTGGTCCTCAATATCAAAGATGATAGGCATGCTGGACCATTTTAGAAGCTTGCGTGACTCGACAGGTGGTTCCGCCGCATTGACTTCCCGCACCCACTGCTTGAGTTGGCGGTGCGAAGTATGCAGAGAAGCACCGCCGTCAACGCACAAGACCTCTGTGGCTTTCTGGAACTCCTGCTCACTGGTCTCGACACCATCCATGTCTTCGTCGTCGTCGTCATCTTCATCCTTGTCGCGGCCGCGGGGAGGTCTATCTCCTTGCCGCTGCTTGGCCTTGCCGCGGCGTCCTCCCCGGCCGGCGCGCTTCTTGCCGGATTCTCCAGCGCTTCCTTGGGCCCCCTCCTTGTCGCGTCACTCGTATTCAGCCTTTTGCTGCTGGACAAGCTGCTCGACCTTCTTGCAGCTCTGGAGGTCATGGCCCTTGGTGCGGTGGATCTTGCAATACTGCTTGTCGGTGCCGTCCTGCTTGTCGGCGACCGCCACAGTCTGGCAGTTGGTGCATGCGGCAATCTCCTTGCCGGAGCTACCAGCTTTGGCTTTCTTGGCACCGCCTTCGTTGCCGGACTGCTCAATGACTAGCACATCTTTGCCTTTCTTCTTCCTGTTGTTCCGCCGCCGGTTTTTCTTTGCCGGGGCAGCATCCTCGCTGTCAGATCCTCCTGCTCCTGTATTCTCTCTGGGGAGTTTCCTCCCTTCCTCAGCACGTGCACACTTGTCGGCCAGGGCATACAACTCACTGACGTCTCTGATCTTGCACATTGCCATCTCCTCCCGCATCCTGCGGTTACGCACGTTCTGATGGAACGCGCTGATGACCGCGGCAGGGTGGACATCTGGGATGTTGTGCTGTACACGGCTGAATCTCTGAATGTACTTGCGCAGGGGCTCTCCTTCCTTCTGGGTGAGCAGATGAAGTCACTCTCTTGGCCATGGGGTTTGTGGCCGCCTATAAAGGCGCCGACAAACTGATGGCATAGGTCTGCCCAGGAGGATATGGAGTCGTCCGGCAAGTGCATGAGCCAGGACCTGACGTTGGGCTTGAGCACCAGCGGGAACTAGTTGGCAAGGATCTTGTCGTCCCGCCCCCCGGCAGCCTGCACCGCGATGGTGTAGATGCTGAGGAACTCCGACGGATGCGACTTGCCATCGTACTTCTCTGGTACGTCTGGCTTGAAATTCTTCGTGCTGGGCCACTGGACTTGCCGCAGCTCACGAGTAAACGTAGGGCAACCTACCGCGTACGGCAAGTCGCCTGGTTCCCCTGGCGCATGCATGTCGACAGAGGGCCCAGCGCGCTGGTCCGATTGACGTCGCGCTTCTCTTTGGCGCTCGATGCGAGTACGAGCGTCTTCTTGCTGTCGTTCGTGAAGAACTTGGCGCTGATCGCGACGAGCTCGTGGATCTGATGACGCGGTGGAGTCGCTGTCGAGGTGGATCCGGTGAGTCGGCGATCTTGGCCTTCGGGGCGGAGAGTGCACAGTGGTTGCACCCCCACCGGTCTTGTCGCCACCGGCTCGTTCCTGGCTTACTTGCCGCGGCTGCGACGTGCTCGGCTGCCGTTGAGTGTCGCCGTTGGCGAAGCCGGTGAGACTCTGAATGGTGGGCCTCCAGTCGTCGATCTTGTCTGCCGTTGGAGGGTAGTCCAGGAGCAGTTGAGCTCGCGCCAAAGCTTATGCTGTAGTGGCGGGTGGCGGTGGCGAACGGTGCGAGGAGCGGGATATGCTCGGACTTCTAACTATGTTAGAAGGAGCAGTATCCCGTCCAGGCGACCGTGCCTCGCTCATGCCAGCATGTTGGCGTGCATGCTGGTCTTGAGCACTCCGAGATCCACCAGCTCGATCTTGGTCCAGCAAACGCATGGTACCGTGAGTACCATGACGCTGCCGGTCCCGCGCCTCCTGAGATGGGCGCGGTGCGTGTACGGACGCCGAGGTCTTGGAGTGCGCCCGGTCGTTGAGGGAGCCGGCTACGCCGCCGATGGGCAGCGCAGCCTTGTCCTTGGACCTGGCAGCACCGTGAGCTCCCTTGTCGATGCCCGTTCTTCCGCCGGCGTCTGCCCCATCAGCCGTTTGCTCCGGCGGTGGTGGGTTTGGCGCGGACGGAGCAGACGCCTTCGAAGCCTTCTTCTTCGGCGGCATGTCGGTGAAGATGATGAAGATCTAGCTCGTGTGAACACCGGATCTGGTTCACACAACCTCGACCCCCCTACCTGGCACGCCAAAGATGTCGGGGGCCACTAATACACGAGCACCTATGGGACCGGCGGACCGAGTCCCTTTCGGTTCGGCGGGGGCGAGGGTCGCACGAAGAGCGGATCGAGGCGAAGCACACGAGCAGTTTACCCAGGTTCGGGCCGCACGGATGCGTAAAACCCTACTCCTGCTTTGTGGTTTGTATTGAGTTCTTGCTCGGGAGCGCGGAGTGCTACAGTACACCCCAGCAGCTAACGAGACCGAGCCTGAGTGTTCTCTTCCTCCCCCCCCCCTCCCTCTACGTTGCGCATGGGCCTCCTTTTATATGCTCAAGGGGTCACCGACAGGTGGCAATGTAGACAAGGGTAAAAATGGAAAGGTGTTGTGGTTGGTACAGCAACCTGCTACAGTGTATCATACCTAACCCTGACGGCAGGGGACCAGGGCATTAAATGTCCGTCTGCGTCGCCTAAATAGTGCAAAAGGGACCGTCAGGGACGCCACCGCTCGCCACGATGGCAATCTTGTCAGTGCCGCTTGCCACCGCGCACCGCTGGCTGCACAGCCTCCCGCCACGTACGCCTGGAAGGGTCCCAGAGTGACACGTTGGTGGATGTGCTGGAGCGCGGGCACAGAGTGGTGGCTTGCCGCGGCAAGCGCCTTGCCGCGGTCGTTGTCTTGTCGCGTCTAGGAGCTTGTCGCTCACCGGGCCTTGCCGGGACGCGTGGCGCATCGCGGCAAGTTCCTTGAGATGCCTTGGTTGGCCTTCCCGGCAAGCTCCTCTTGCCAGGGTCTTGTCTCCTTGGCTTGGATACTTCCGGGCCTTGCCGGGACGCGTGGCGTGTCGCGGCAAGTTCCTTGAGGTGCCTTGGTTGGCCTTCCCGGCAAGCTCCTCTTGCCGGGGCCTTGTCTCCTTGGCTTGGATACTTTGTCCTTGAATGGCTCCAAAGGAACCACGGAGGACCTTGGCGGTCACCCGGCAAGCCTTGCCGCGGGATGCTGCGACTGCCCGTGCACAAGTTCGGGATACTAGGGTACCCCTACTCTAGTACACCGACACTATGTGAAGACTCTCTAACATTTAATAATTTCAGATCTTGGTATTCTATTCAAACAGCAAGCAAAGCAAAATAAAATGACATTCTAAGAATAGAAAACATCATGTGAAGAAGCAAAAACTTAGGATCAACCAATACTAACCGATAGTTGTTGAAGAAGAAAGGTAGGATGCCAACCGGGGCATCCCCAAGCTTAGACGCTTGAGACTTCTTGAAATATTATCTTGGGGTGCCTTGGGCATCCCCAAGCTTGAGCTTTTGTGTCTCCTTAATTCCTCTCATATCACGGTCTCCCTAAATCTCAAAAGCTTCATCCACACAAAACTCAACAAGGACTCGTGAGATAAGTTAGTATAAACCATTGCCAAAACCTTATCATACTCTACTGTAGCAAATCGCTAAAATTATTATTCAACATTGCATACTAAATGCCTCTGCATATCTAATAGTCCTATCCACAAATAGAATCATTAAAGAAGCAAACATATGCAAACAATGCAAACATAACAGCAATCTGCCTAAACAGGATAGTCTGTAAAGAATGCTGCAACATCCATACTTCCATAGCTCCAAAAATTATGAAAGATAATTCCCACTGTAGTAAATTTATCATAGCTTAATATGCAAAAGGTTTCAACATTATATCACATTCTGACTTTTCTAGGGAATTATTGCAACAGTGGTAAACTTTCGGTTTTCAAACAGCAACATGTGGACTTCTAAAATAGTCATAGTAAAGGCTATCAATGCCACTTTTATTGAAATAAAAGATGCAAAATATTGTTCTAAATAACAGCAAGAAAATCCTAACAAAATAAATTGACGCTCCAAGCAAAACACATATCATGTGGCGAATAAAAATATAGCTCCAAGTAAAGTTGCCGATGAACGAAGACGAAAGAGGGTATGCCTTCCGGGGCATCCCCAAGCTTAGGCTTTTGGTTGTCCTTGAGTATTACCTTGGGGTGCCTTGGTCATCCCCAAGCTTAGGCTATTGCCACTCCTTATTCCATAGTCCATCGAATCCTTAGCCAAATCTTCAAAACTTCACAACACAAAACTTAACAGAAAACTCGTAAGCTCCGTTAACACCACCTCAAGGTACTGTAATGAACTCATTATTTATTTATATTGGTGTTAAACCTACTGTATTCCAACTTATCTATGGTTTATAAACTATTTTACTAGCCATAGATTCATCAAACTAATAAACAACACATGAAAAACAGAATCTGTCAAAAATAGAACAGTCTGTAGTAATCTGAATCAAACGTATACTTCTGGAACTCATAAAATTCTAAAATAAATTTCTGGAACTGAGGAATTTGTCTATTAATCATATGTAAAAAGAATTAACTAAATAGAACTCTCCAAATAAAAATGGCAGCAATTCTCGTGAGCGCTAAAGTTTCTGTTTTTTACAGCATGATCAACAAGACTTTCCCCAAGTCTTCCCAAAGGTTCTACTTGGCACAAACACAAATTAAAAGCATAAAACCACATCTAAACAGAGGCTATATGAATTAGTTATTACTAAACAGGAGAAAAAATCAAGGAACAAAAATAAAATTGGGTTGCCTCCCAACAAGCGCTATCGTTTAACGCCCCTAGCTAGGCACGATGATTCGAAGGATGCTCACATAAAAGATAAGAATTGAAACATAAAGAGAGCATAATGAAGAATATAACTAACACATTTAAGCCTAACCCACTTCCTATGCATAGGGATTTTGTGAGCAAACAACTTATGGGAACAATAATCAACTAGCATAGGAGGGCAAAACAAGCATGACTTCAAAACTTTAAGCACATAGAGAGGAAACTTGATATTATTGCAATTCCTACAAGCATATATTCCTCCCTCATAATAATTTTCAGTAGCATCATGAATGAATTCAACAATATAACTATCACCTAAAGCATTATTTTCATGATCTACAAGCATATAAATTTTATTACTCTCCACATAAGCAAAATTCTTCTCATGAATAATAGTGGGAGCAAACTCAACAAAATAATTATCATGTGATTGAAAATTGAAATC
>NC_053022.1:505572709-505624467 GCF_003073215.2 Triticum urartu | reverse complement strand
TGTTAATCACATGGTAATGTGAACTAGATTATTGACTCTAGTAAACTCTTTGGGTGTTAGTCACATGGGGATGTGACCTTGAGTGTTAGTCACATAGCGATGTGAACTGGATTATTGACTCTAGTGCAAGTGGGAGACTGTTGGAAATATGCCCTAGAGGCAATAATAAATTGATTATTATTATATTTCCTTGTTCATGATAATCGTTTATTATCCATGCTAGAATTGTATTGATAGGAAACTCAGATACATGTGTGGATACATAGACAACACCATGTCCCTAGTAAGCCTCTAGTTGACTAGCTCGTTAATCAATAGATGGTTACGGTTTCCTAACCATGGACATTGGATGTCATTGATAACGGGATCACATCATTAGGAGAATGATGTGATGGACAAAGACCCAATCCTAAGCCTAGCACAAGATCATGTAGTTCGTATGCTAAAGCTTTTCTAATGTCAAGTATCATTTCCTTAGACCATGAGATTGTGCAACTCCCGGATACCGTAGGAGTGCTTTGGGTGTGCCAAACGTCACAACGTAACTGGGTGGCTATAAAGGTACACTACAGGTATCTCCGAAAGTGTCTGTTGGGCTGGCACGAATCGAGATTGGGATTTGTCACTCCGTGTAAACGGAGAGGTATCTCTAGGCCCACTCGGTAGGACATCATCATAATGTGCACAATATGATCAAGGAGTTGATCACGGGATGATGTGTTACGAAACGAGTAAAGAGACTTGCCGGTAACGAGATTGAACAAGGTATCGGGATACCGACGATCGAATCTCGGGCAAATATCGTACCGCTAGACAAAGGGAATTGTATACGGGATTGATTAAGTCCTTGACATCGTGGTTCATCCGATGAGATCATCGTGGAACATGTGGGAGCCAACATGGGTATCCAGATCCCGCTGTTGGTTATTGACCGGAGAGTCATCTCGGTCATGTCTGCATGTCTCCCGAACCCGTAGGGTCTACACACTTAAGGTTCGGTGACGCTAGGGTTATAGAGATATTAGTATGCGGTAACCCGAAAGTTGTTCGGAGTCCCGGATGAGATCCCGGGCGTCACGAGGAGTTCCGGAATGGTCCTGAGGTAAAGATTTATATATGGGAAGTCTTGTTTTGGTCGCCGGAAAAGTTTCGCGCATTATCGGTATTGTACCGGGAGTACCGAAAGGGGTCCGGGGGTCCACCTGCCCCGGGGGGCCACATGGGTATAGGGGTGTGCGCCTTGGCCTATATGGGCCAAGGGCACCAGCCCCAAGAGGCCCATGCGCCAGGAGATAAGGGAAAGGAAGAGTCCTAAAGGGGGAAGGCACCTCCTAGGTGCCTTGGGGAGGATGGACTCCTCCCTGGCCGCACCCTTCCTTGGAGGAAGGGCCAAGGCTGCGCCCCCCCTCTCCCTTTGGCCCTATATATAGTGGGGGGAAGGGAGGGCAGCCTCACCTAAGCCCTGGCGCCTCCCTCTCCCTCCCATGACACATCTCCCTCCTCCCGCAGCGCTTGGCGAAGCCCTGTTGGAATCCCGCTACTTCCACCACCACGCCGTCGTGCTGCTGGATCTCCATCAACCTCTCCTCCCCCCTTGCTGGATCAAGAAGGAGGAGACGTTGCTGCTCCGTACGTGTGTTGAACACGGAGGTGCCGTTCGTTCGGCGCTAGGATCATCGGCGATTTGGATCACGACGAGTACGACTCCATCAACCCCGTTCTCTTGAACGCTTCCGCGTGCGATCTACAAGGGTATGTAGATCCACTCCTCCCTCATTGCTAGATGACTTCATAGATTGATCTTGGTGATGCGTAGAAAATTTTGAATTTCTGCTACGTTCCCCAACAGGAAGTCATGTTGCTAGACAAAAATGAACCTACGAGCTATGGAGAAGCGATGGTGGGCCCGGATTTTGAAAATTGGCTCGAGGCCATAAAATCCGAGAGAGGATCCATGTATGAAAACAAAGTGTAGACTTTGGAAGAACTACTTGATGGTCGTAAGGCTGTTGGGTACATATGGATTTTAAAAGGAAGATGGACAATGATGGTAAGTATCACCATTAAGAAAGCTCGACTTGTCATTAAGATGTTTTCCGACAAGTTCAAGGAGTTGACTACGATGAGACTTTCTCACTCGCAGTGATGCTAAGAGTCTGTTGGAATTATATTAGCAATTACTGCATTATTTATGAAATCTTGCAGATAGGATGTCAAAACATCGTTCCCTCGACGTTTTTCTTGAGGGAAGGTTGTATGTGATAAAACCAGAAGTTTTTGACAATCCAGAAAGATGCTAACAAGTATGCAAAGCTCCAGCAACCCTTCTAAGGACTGGAGTAAGCATCTCGGAGTTGGAATGTACGCTTTGATGAGATGATCAAAGATTTTGGGTTTGTACAAAGTTTATAAGAAACTTGTATTTCCAAAGAAGTGAGTGGGAGCACTATAGAATTTATGATGAGTATATGTTGTTGACTATTGTTGATTAGAAATGATGTAGAGTTTCTGGAAAGCATATAGGGTTATTTGAAAAGTGTTTTTCAATGGAAAACCTGGATTAAGCTACTTAAACATTGAGCATCAAAATCTATAAGGATAGATCAAAATCGCTTAATAGTACTTTCAAACGAACACATACCATGACAAAATTTTGAAGAAGTTCAAAAATAGATCGACAAAGAAGGAGTTCTTAACTGTGTTATAAGGTATGAGTATTAAGTAAAACTCAAAGACCTGACCACGACAGAATTGAACATATAAATCAAGCTACGCAACCCGCCGTTCTAGCGCCATCGCCGGTTCAAATTCATCCGGCTCGCTCGATATGCCTCGCTGGCCGAGGCCAGCGTACTTTCCAACGCCGTGGTAAACATCCGTGCATTCATTTTTCTGTACGCTGTCTACTCGGGCTAGAGCGGCTGACGGCTGGGCCAGCCTCTAGCGCGAGTCCGTCTGTGTTCGTATTTGTGTCTGGGTGGAAAAAGGCAGCGGTGATCGTCGGTTGCCAGAGCATCCATCATGGGTGGACCGAGTCAAGCCCGAGAAAATATCCGCGCCGCCTCCTCTCCTTCCTCTCTCTCCCTCTTCGCCTCCTCCTCTCCTTCCGCTCTCCCTCCGCGCCGCCTCCTCTCCTCTTCATGCGCGGTGGCGTATCGTCATCCCTAGCCCCCGCCGTAGCCTCCCAACCCCCTCCCCCTCCTTCCTCATGAACCCTAGCAGAGAAGGAAGGAGAGGAGAGGCGGGAAAAAGGGAGAGGAAAGATGAGAGGGAGGTGTGGTGGCTTACGGGAGATGGTCACCGGCCGGCGTCGGCCTGCGCTGGCGAGGTCGGGCGCGGCCTTGTGGTTGGCGGCGGCTCGATCCATTCCTGAATCGGGAGCTGTGAGGAGCTCGAGGCTCGGGCATGATGCACGGGAGGCTGCACCCCGCCTCCATCTCTACGCGTGCGGCGGCGACCTCGGGAGGAGCTCGAGGCACAGTGGTGGTCCACGTCGCCGCCGTCGGTAGGAGGAGCGTGGGTCGCAGAGACGGCCGACTCCATCCGGCTTTCGCGCTGCCGTCCAATCCATCCACCCGAGAGATCAGTCCCCGCGTCCTCGCCTACATCTTTTCTCGCTGTCACGTGCGCTCTCTCCTCCGTCCTCTTACGCACGCCCTCGTGGCCAGATATTTGGTAATTTATTTTCTGAGAATAAATAGATATTGTGCCCCCATCTGTTTGTTGTTTTGCCCAGCTGAAAGGTGGATCAAATATGAAATACGTGAACGTTCAATAGTGTGAAAAGCAAGCCCTGGTTTTGTTGAAATTCCATTGAATCTCTGTGATACCTAAGTACTAATGCTCATACTTTGCAATTTTCTCTCCACATCTTTCAGTCATGGGTTCTTGAGGAAAGCAGGTAATGCATTTTGTTTGTGTCAACTATACTGAATCTGCAAAGCCTTTTTTGTCTGCAGAGAAACTCACACTCTGCATTAGTTGCAAAAGCTGCTGATTTTGATCTTAACAATTGCAAGGAAACTATGGAGAAACTTGCACAGTTTGGGCAGCGTCAGCAGGCAGAGTTGCTGTTCAAGTAGCAGCAGATCACCAGCGCGTGGACTAGGAGATCCAGGTCATGGGCCATCCCCATTCAGGTAAGCTTGCCTTTCATTTGTGTTTTTTGTTTGAAGGTTTTTTAGGGCTTCTTTGATGAATTACTCATATGTGAGGACATTATAGGCCATGCACACATTGAGTGAACAGATTCAGCTTTCTTTTTTATCCCTTGGTAGTTCTCATTGAATCTTCAATTACAAATATCGTTGCAATTAGCAAGCAACCCTGATGGCAGAAGCTAGCTAGATGCCTAGATTGATGTGTTCCGTTATTCTATGCAGATTCTGCACTCCAACTAATTGTTTTTCCGTTGTTAGCTGGATCCTTCATGGTTGGAGTAAAGGAGCAGGGGGGCTGGCAATGGGGGAAGGAGCAGCGAGGCCGGGCCGGCGGCGCGGACATGTTGCCTCTTCTTTCGTGGACCATGGATACTTGGTATGTCGCTTTGCTTTCCTTTGTTGGGGATGGTGACGATGTAGTAGTCCACTCCTTACACAACTCGGCCTAAACGCTTCAGTGTGCGGCAGCCGCTGGAGATTTGAGTTTTGTACAGGGAGGCACATCGGAGGGCAGTAGTCGATGTTTTAGCCAATCATGATGTATTGCACATTGCCTTTCATTTGCCTCTCACTCTTATTCTTGACATGTTGATTTTTCACTGACATGGAGAAGAAGAGAGATTATAGGGCGACATTAACTTCCGTTGTTTTTAATTTGACTATGATTGCAACTTTCAGATTTATCATTTTCTAATACTTGGTGATTTGTATTTTGTAGGTGATGCTGGATGCTTCTACTCTGCAATGCTCATATCCGATGCAATATATTTTTGCTTTATTGAAGGGGACTAACTTGTGCTGGGAGAGATTCCTGAAGGTGATGTCAGATCATTGCTAAATAACAAGGAATCCTTGGCACTTGTGATCCAGTAGTATTTGTCTACGACAGGTATGCATTCTGTCCAGCTAGGCCGAGTGTTCCAGATTTAGTAATGCTAGAGACACAAACAGATTTTGTATACATTTTGATGTTTTAGCTTCCATAGTGAGAGCAAGTTGCAAGACCATATGCGGTCTTATGTTTGCGAGTTTCCTAAATTTATAAGATTCTTGGTCCAATCTGAAGTAGCAGTACAAATGGTTCATTAACTTTTCCACTATGTCTGCTTCTTAGATTTACTACATTCAACTCCTGCATGAATATTTTTTGGTGCCCTCTTTCTGGTGTAGAAGATTGGCAATGCCACAAGATCGAAATATGTTCCATTTATTAGTATACGACTCTGCACCAAACTGCTATGGTTGTCAAGTGCATATATAGTGGTATTCTTCTACAAGAACACCCAGTAGGTAAATGATCTTAGATTTTTTTTCCAGCCATCTTCAGCTGCAGTGCTATTCCTGTTTTCTGAAGTCATGGGATGCAAGGCTATGCAATCTCTTAACTGTATATTGCACCCAGTTAGCAAGTAAGTCCTTTCTCTTTCTTCTTTATTTCCTGTTTGCATTCAGAATAATTATGTCTAGGCATACTAACCTACAGTTTTCTAACGTGTGCTTCTCGAGAATGATCTGCATTCGGAACAAACAATTGGAGGGGGGGGGGCCTGGTTTCAACTGTTGATGAGGCACTGTCCGAGGAGAGACAATAGGTAAATGCAAATGTCCCCCAGCGCCAGAGGAGATCCTTTCTATGGAGAAACACCACATACGTACATAATTTTCTGCCTGGATTCTGGAAACGACCAAGGATAAGCAACTCAAGCGAAAGATTGCTTTGGTCGATCCTGCTGTGTTATTCTTCTCAAACATGCTAAAGAAAGGTTGGTACGATTGGTAGCCAACTAACTTACATAACACGCACACATTACTCTGTTTTTCTAATGAGTGTATGTGGATGCATACAAATAGTTTGGTATATTCTCTATTTCTTTAGTGAGTATATGAGGATGCGTAACAGTTCTATGCTTTTCACGGATATATGTTGAAGCATGGAAAATGTATATGGTGCGTTTCATTTCTGCTCATCCTGATTTAACCAAACCAACCCCATGCATTTGAGGTTGTTGTGCCTGTCAGGTTTGGACATGTCCTTATTTGTACTAAATCACTAAACTAAACTTTATAAATAAAATAGCCTCCCCCTCCTTTCCAACAACTTATTTATTATTAGAGCAAGCAACGACGTGTTATCATGCTCGCTTTCTTGTGAGCAGCACTTGAGTTTAGATTGACATATACTCTTAGGTGTATAGAATCTTTGCCTACCTCTTGCCTATTTGGCATAGATAGATGGTTTGCTTTGGAGAGGGATTAGATAAGGCCTATGAGTCCTAAGTAAGCGTGATAAGCAGCAAGCAGTACACTTCTATTTACTATTAAGCGGCTACTGAATTTCTGATAATGGCGTTACAGGGATGATACAATCAATCCAACTGTTACCCTCGGTGTGATTTTTTGAAGGACTAATCTGAAGATGCTGGCTAGCTTGCACCGCCATCATACAGTCTAGAAGCAAAGGCAAGGATTACAGGGAAAATAAAGGTGCAATGCGCCCAATATATTTTACTTTTTGGCGAAGTTTTGGTGCTTGCGCAAGAAAGTAACACCATTATTATACCTACTGATCCTTCTTCCCAGGCAATTCGCCATCCGAAGAAATGCCAACTAACTCATTTTTGTACTTCCTCTGTTACAGAGGTAAAAATACTACTGCTTTTCGAAAGCTTTTTGTTGTTGCATGTTCCCCTTTCTTAATCTTGTATTTATTCAATCTCACCATTCTATCGTTTTCCTGAAAAATTATACTCACATAGTAATATTTTCCTTATTGGTGATCTTCTGTTTGGCCTTCATTTGGTGTGCATATGGCATGGGATATTATAGGCTTATTTTTATTATTTGTTCATGCACTAATGCATACTCCCTCCTTTCCCAAATATAAGCCTTTTTCTAGAGATTCCAACAAGTGACTACATACAGAGCAAAATGAGTGAATCTACACTCTAAAATATGTCTACATACACCCATGTGTTGTAGTCCATTTGAAATGTCTAAATGACTTATATTTAGGAACGCAGGGAGTAAATCTTTTGGTTATGCTCTTATTATTTAGTCTAGAGCTATGTAATGACAACCATGGCTTTAGTCTTCAGGTGAGTGCCATAGACTGAAGAACCCTTGGCATCTTATCTAAATTCTTTAATCCTATATTATGCGTGCCCAGTTAAAGTTAAAGTACCTTATACCAGTACCTTAATTAGCCTCTTCTGACAATTGATTGTTTGAACTGTTATAGTAGGACTCGGACTTTCAAAGTTATTAGGCATGTGAACATGTTTTTATTTTAGTTTATACAGTTTTGTGTTCTTTTGGCTTCAGGTTGCTCCTGCAGAGAATGTTTGATAGCATAGGAAAAACAAAGGAATTCTACAAAGAGGTTTGAGTGGATGGAAATTTTCCTCCAAAATGTAGTACAAATGGATCATATGGAAAAATTCCTAAGGATGCCAATCCTACGAATCAAACGAGCATCACAGGAAAAATTCCTAAGGGTTTAAATCCTCCAAAAATCCTATGCAATTCCTTTGAATCAAAGGAGCCCTTAGTTAGAAGATACTCTTTTAAAGGCGGTCACTCAACTAAGTATCTTATACAATATACCCAGCTGGATGATTGGAGCAGTCTCAGCTGCTAATTAGTGCTCCTGTATTGAATCACTCAGCTCAGTATCAACACTGCCCTCGAGACTTGGCTATTAGCATAGTAGCAACGAGCTCACACACAAAATCTGCAGATTCATCAAACACTGAAGGAGGTTAGCTCTTACCTGAGTGGCAACGGCGGCTGCCGTGCTGGAGCATCCCTTGCCGTGAAAAGTTACCAGCTTCAGGGAGTGCCGGCACAGCCGAAACTGATGCCACCTACGGCCGAAACTGACGCCACCTACGGCAGGGAGCGACGGTGGCAACTGAGGATTTGGCTCGCCGGTATGAGCAACAGTGGCACCATTTGCCGGTTCCGCAGCTCCAAGCTACAGAGGTAGCTGCCGGGCCACCAAGATGCAGATGGAGCCGCAACGCCTCTGAGCTGCAGCAGGAGCCGCTCTGCCACCAAGCTGCAGCGTCAGCCGCCGCCAAGATGGAGCCCAAAGTGTCGGTGGCAGCCTCCACCAGGTGCTTTATCACTTCAGTACGAGTAGAATGGGGAAAGGAACGGGACAAAGATGGTGAACTGGTGGATGGAACAAGACAAACAGTCAACCACGTGCTGACCTCCGATGTTACATGTGTGACGCGTGTGTATAGGTGTCCAGAGTGTGTGGTTCTCTTGTCCCAATGGCACAGTTGTAATTTTATTTTTCTTGCTAATTTGTACTGCATGTACTGATATGATCTGTACTGTTTCATGCAGTCTATTCCTATTTATTTTGACTTCCTTTTATCCTGTATCATATAATAATAAGATATAAGTATCTATTAAGTTAATTTTAAATTAGTGGCGTGCTGTCGCTTTTTGCGCCATGGGCGCAACGAGTCATCCAGTAGAGAGAAAGGACGAAGGTCGTCCCATATGCTTTAGACGTAGGCTCTAAACTATGCTATGTTGTGTACCGCACCTGAAGTGTGCCAAGCCATGAGTCAGTCAAGGGGTACAAGTGTGATCTAGGAATGGATCACAGGACAACGGTCAAGGTTATCCTTAGTAACTAGTAGACTACGGAATTTTCTTGATTATGGAGGTGGTAAAAGAGTTCGTCGTAAAGGGTTACGCAGATGCAATCTTTGACACTAATCTGGATGATTCTAAGTAGTAAACCGGATTCGTATAGTAGAACAGTTATTTGGAATAGCTCCAAATAGAGCGTGGTAGCTGCATCTACAAGATGACATAGAGATTTGTAAAGCACACACGGATCTGAAAGGTTTAGACCCGTTGACTATAACATCTCTCACAAGCATAACATGATCAAACCCAGAACTCATTAAGTGTTAATCACATGGTAATGTGAACTAGATTATTGACTCTAGTAAACTCTTTGGGTGTTAGTCACATGGGGATGTGACCTTGAGTGTTAATCACATAGCGATGTGAACTGGATTATTGACTCTAGTGCAAGTGGGAGACTATTGGAAATATGCCCTAGAGGCAATAATAAATTAGTTATTATTATATTTCCTTGTTCATGATAATCGTTTATTATCCATGCTAGAATTGTATTGATAGGAAACTCAGATACATGTGTGGATACATAGACAACACCATGTCCCTAGTAAGCCTCTAGTTGACTAGCTCGTTGATCAGTAGATGGTTACAGTTTCCTGACCATGGACATTGGATGTCATTGATGACGGGATCACATCATTAGGAGAATGATGTGATGGACAAGACCCAATCCTAAGCCTAGCAAAAAATCGTGTAGTTCGTATGCTAAAGCTTTTCTAATGTCAAGTATCATTTCCTTAGACCCTGAGATTGTGCAGCTACCGGATACCGTAGGAATGCTTTGGGTGTACCAAACGTCACAACGTAACTGAGTGGCTATAAAGGTGCACTGCGAGTATCTCCGAAAGTGTCTGTAGGGTTGGCACAAATCGAGACTGGGATTTGTCACTCCGTGTAACGGAGAGGTATCTCTGGGCCCACTCGGTAGGACATCATCATAATGTGCACAATGTGACCAAGGAGTTGATCACGGGATGATGTGTTACGGAACAAGTAAAGAGACTTGCCGGTAACGAGATTGAACGAGGTATCGGGATACCGACGATCGAATCTCGGGCAAGTATCGTACCGATAGACAAAGGGAATTATATACGGGATTGATTGAATCCTTGACATCGTGGTTCATCCGATGAGATCATCGTGGAGCATGTGGGAGCCAACATGGGTATCCAGATCCCACTATTGGTTATTGACCGGAGAGTTGTCTCAGCCATGTCTGCGTGACTCCCGAGCCCGTAGGGTCTACACACTTAAGGTTCGATGACGCTAGGGTTATAGGGAAAGTATGTACGCGGTTACCGTATGTTGTTCGGAGTCCCGGATGAGATCCCGGACGTCACGAGGAGTTCCGGAATGGTCCGGAGGTAAAGAATTATATATGGGAAGTCCCGTTTTACTCACCGGAAAAGTTTCGGGTGCTATCGGTAACGTACCGGGACCACCGGGAGGGTCCCGGGGGTCCACCAGGTGGGGCCACCAGCCCCAGAAGGCTGCGTGGGCCAAGTGTGGGAGGGGACCAGCCCCAGGTGGGCTGGTGCGCCCCCCACCAAGGCCCAAGGTGCGTGGAGAGTGGGAATGGGGCAAACCCTAGGTCTAGATGGGCCTTAAGGCCCACCCTAGGGCGCCCCCCTCTCCTCTCCCCTTTGGCCGCCACCCTAGATGGCATCTAGGGCTGCCGCCACCCCTAGGGATGGAACCCTAGATGGGGGCGCAGCCCCTCCCCCCCTATATATACTTGAGGTATTGGGGGCTGCCCAACACATGATTTGATCTCCCTCTTGGCGCAGCCCTACTTCTCTCCCTCCTCGTCTCTCGTAGTGCTTGGCGAAGCCCTGCTGGAGTCCCGCGCTCCTCCATCATCACCACGCCGTCGTGCTGCTGCTGGACGGAGTCTTCCCCAACCTCTCCCTCTCTCCTTGCTGGATCAAGGCGCGGGAGACGTCACCAGGCTGTATGTGTGTTGAACGCGGAGGCGCCGTTGTTCGGCGCTTAGATCGGAATCGACCGCGATCTGAATCGTTGCGTGTACGACTCCACCAACCGCATTCTTGCAACGCTTCCGCTTAGCGACCTACAAGGATATGTAGATGCACTCCCCTTCCCCTCGTTGCTAGATTACTCCATAGATTGATCTTGGTGATGCATAGAAAATTTTAAATTTCTGCTACGATCCCCAACAGGAAATACTTACGCAAGCATGTTTTCCAAGATAGTCAAGTGGGCATGGTAGATTATTTTCGAGTTTCATCATAGCTACATAAGATGGCTCAATGTTGCAGTAATCTCAGAGCTAAAATAAAACATAGCTCAAGTATCCATATGCCAGCATGGCGGGGTAGGCGAAGCGGGTGAGTGCCTCACCCTAGATGGCTAAAGTCCAGTAGCCGAAAGCATCACTAGTTTATGCTCTGACCCAAGTAGCATGGGACATGAGATCCCATGTGAATGAGAAAGGACCATCTTGCAAGGCTAAATAATCTTGGGTGACCGATAGCGAAGTAGTACTGTGAGGGAAATTATGGCGGAAAGAACCCTAGTGGGTAGTGAAATAGAACGTGAAACCGCGCTGAGCTCACTCACATCCCATTTTCAATGTTGTCGTAATATCAGACCTAAAACAAAACATAGCAAGTACCCATATGCTAGTGTCATAGACTCGCATCCCATTTATTTTAAATCTTAAAAACTATTGTTCTTATTTTCATTGAATCTAATCATCCACTCGAAGTTTATATCTATACTCCATTTATTATCTTGCTAATCCAATTAGAAGGATGGATACTTGGTGAAGTAGGATTCAAAAGGCACCTCTAAAGGAACTATCTTTCTTTTCAGATTCACCTATCTTCAATTTAGAAATTTCACCTATTCTCCTTACCTTTCACTGTCATATTCCAGGATTATCAGTTATAACATAAAATATAAACTCTTAATTATAAAAATATAAAAATAAATAATACAACCAGAGTGCTCTTCCTATGCTTGGCACCGCATCTTGGCGAGCTCGTGTCGTCCAACCAGAGTGCCTTTATCGCTGGCCGCGGGGTGCACGACAACTTTATGCTGGTGCAGCAAACGGCCAGATAGTTCCACAGCAGCAAGGCCCTGCGCATTCTTCTCAAACTTGACATAGCGTGTGCTTTCAACTCCGTGTACTAGCCCTTCCTCCTCGAGGCCCTGCGCACCTTGGTTTTGGCAAGTGTTGGCAAGCATGGGTATCAAATCTTCTGTCCACCTCCTCCACTCGCGTGCTCATAAATGGCAATGCTAGACCTCCCATGGATCACGTGCGTGGCCTACGCTAGGGTGCCCTCTCTCACCCTTGCTATTTGTCCTCGTCATCGACACACTCAACTCCATGGTGCAACACGTAGTTCGGTGTGGTGTGCTACAGAGGCTCACTACAAGACCTGCTGCTTCTAGCATCACGCTTTTCGCGGATGACGTTTTGATTTTTTGCCACCCATCTGAGTCTGGACTGTTGGTGGTGTGTGCGATTCTACAATGCTTCGATGCGGCCTCTGGCATGGCCACCAACTTCAAAAAAGCTATGTCACTCCGATCCGCTGCACACCCGAGGATTATGCGTGCGCGAGAACCATTCAGTCTTGCCTTGTCGTTCCATTCTCGATCTCCTACCTCAGCTTGCCTCTTTCGGTGAGGAAAGTTCGAGTCTCGACACTGATGTTGTTTGTTGAGAGAATGTCCAAGTGCCCTGCCACTTGGCAGGCTTCTCTTCTTTCCCGAGGTGAACGGCTTGCCCTTGTGTGACACGTTCTGTCCACCATGCCCGTCCATATTTTGTTGTCCATGACACTCTAACCGTCCATTCTGAAGCTTGTGATGCGGGTCATTAGAGGTTTCCTTTGGCACAGACGGCGTGAGGCCAGGGCGGGGAACTGCCTCGTCAGCTGGGCCAAAATCTGCCAATCGTTGGAACTTGGAGGTTTGGGCGTGCGTGATCTCCAGCGCATAGGCATCGCCCTTCGCGTGCGCAGGCTCTGGCTGCGAGCAATTGATCCATCGAGGCCGTGGAACCATCTTCCTCTCCCTACCACGACACGCAGGACATCTTCAGGGTTTCCACTTCCCGGACTTTGGGGGACGACAAGACTTCTATGTTCTGGCTTGACCATTGGATCGATGGCCATTCCATTCGTGAGATCGCTCCCACCCTATTTTCCCTTATGCCTTGTCAACACCTCAACCATCGCCTAGTCTGTGATGACCTCAAGTTGCGCTCTTGGATCTAGGACATCCATGGCACTCTCGGCGTGGTGGCCACTATCAAGTACATCTCTTTCTCGCAGCGCCTACACCATGTCAACCTGTTGTTCGAGCCAGACTGCTAGCTATGGTGTTGGACTGACAACAGGGTATATTCCGCAAGCTCTTGCTACATGGCCATGTTACAGGTATCTATCCCCGACCCGCACTAGCACCTAACCTGGAAGGGTTCGGCCCCGACAAGCGTCAAGTTCTTCCTATGGCTTGTGCACCTTAATAGATGCTGGACTGCAGATCATCTCAGAAATCTTGGCCTTCCGTACCCTTCTAGTTGCATGCTTTGTGATCAAGAGGCTGAAACGATCCACCATCTCCTTGTGGGTTGTGTCTTCTCTAGGCAAGTTTGGTACCATGTGATTTCATTGTGCCGCTTCACTGCCATGCCACCGAATGGGACAACAACACTCTTCTATTGGTGAGCTGCAGCGTCGGCATCCTGCCCTCCCAGTTTGCGCAAAGGATTTGACTCCATTGTCCCTCTCTGTGTCTGGATGATTTGGTAACATCGGAGCAAGCAGGCATCTATCCCCGGCCTAGTGACATCCATCCAGGGTGAAGCACGGGCATGGACTAATGCAGGAACCAAAGGGCTACGTTTGATTTTCGAGCAACCCTGTCTACTCCTTGGGTTTGCCTCCACACCATCTTGTGTACGCGGCTTGGCAACCCCCTAACTCTGTTCTTTGCTTCCCTCTATCAATGCATTGATATGCTCCACCCGTATTGGCGAAAAAATAGTGTACTTAGCAACCATGTTTCAGAAATAATTAAATCGGACATATACTCTGTTTGGTATAGTGAAACATTTTTCATCGTGCGCCCTTTCATTACTCCCCTCCCCCTCTTTATATTTTTCAGAATCCGCCCTGCCACCGCGAAAAAACATGGTTGAGTAACCTCGACTCAACAACCCATGTCAGATTCTTTCAGTTGGTGTGTAAACACAAAAATCTTTCGGTACTTTGGCATATGATCTGGCCAGAATAGACATCATATTTTGTTGGATTAAATTGCAGCAAAGTCGCCTATTTCGGTATTCAATTTGGTCATTTTGGTTTCATTCTGAATGGGATTCAACCAAAATTTGAATTTTGTTTGAACCTAGCCGATATTGAAGGGTTGCCACCGCCTTCTTTGAGACTAAAAGTCATCGCCTTTTTCACCGGAACATAAAGTTCATTGTAATTGGGTGAAATCTCGGTGAAGAATGTCGAGCCTTCCAAATTATTAGCCTCAAGTTCATGAGAGCATTATAATTCACAAGTAACGTATTTGGCAACCGTGTCCGAGACCTCGGTTCATGAGTTTAATCGGATCAAACGAACTAAGAACAGATTCATTCACGAATGATATGATTCAGCACTTAGAAACGAAGTCCAACACAAACTTCACATGTCCAAGACTAAGATAGTTGCCAAGAACAGCACACGTTTGGAATTGTGGACATGGCAAACATGCATGCATGCATGTGCCAAGGACCTGCCAAACAGCAAAGGATCAAGAAGCGTTAATGTCGTGGGCGCTCAGGCTCAGCCGAAGAGCATCTGGGCGTGCGGGGTGAGGTCCTTGTGCACCTCCTTGATGGTGCCCTCGGCGACGCCGGTGGCGACGGACACTTCCTTGACGGACCTGCCGGCGCCGGCGCGCTGCACGACCATGAAGCTGATGGCGGCGGCGACCGACTCCGGGTTGCGGCGCACGTCGAGCCCTTGCTCGACCCTCCGCACGGCCTCCTGTGCGTCGCGCACCTCCTGGTTGCCCAGGCCGAGCCGGGAGCAGAAGCGGCGCAGGTAGTCAGTGGCGCTGACGACGCCGATGTCCATCACCTGGCCGTCCTCCTCCCCGAGGAGCTTCTTGATGTGCGTCGTCATCTTGCCGACGTCCTTCTTGGCGGCCACGCCCCCGGCGGTGACGGACGCGAGCTCCTTGTACGTGCGCGGCATGCCGAGGTTGCGGCAGGCGATGTAGAGGCAGGCGGCGTAGACGGAGTCCCGCTTCCGGCCGCGCGGGCAGCCCTTGGCCTCGTCCAGCTTCTTGAACGTCTCCTTGGCCAGGTCCCGGATGGTGGCCACGAGGCCGAGCCGGTCGGCCATGTCGGCGATGCCGCGGAAGCCGTCGACGAGGGTGTTTTCGGAGGCCACCCCCGCGTCCGGCACCGACATCCTCGGCGGAGCCTTTGTCGCCACGCCGGTGGCGGAGGACTTCCTGGTCTTGTTGGTGTAGTCGATGACGGTGGAGAGCTTGGTGTTGAGGAAGGGGTCGCCAGAGGTGCCGACGCGGCTGGGGTCGCGGTCGTCGCCGCCGCCGTCGTCGGCGAAGTTGCGCCACTCGGAACCCTCGTCGATGTAGTGCGCGTCGAGGACGAGCGCGCACTCGGTGCAGATGGTGTCGCCGGTGCCGTGGTCCAGGACAACCTCCGTCGCGCGGCGGCACTCCGGGCAGTACACGCGCTCGTCCGCCGCGGAGCAGGTGCTGGTGTACATGGCTGCTGCTGCTGCCGCCGCCGCCGTGTGCGCAGTTTTGGTATTGGTTGTGGCGACGGGTTGGGGAAAAGGGTCTGAAGGTTAGATTGGGGGCTTTGGGCTGATATTTATGGACGCATAGGTCGGTTAGTTCGACTCGGTTTTGCACGGCGGTGATTCTTTTGCGAGAAGTTTTTACAATCATTGTCCGACACCACCCACAGTCGGTTTCGGCTCCACAAAATTTGTAAACACAAGTCCACAGTCGGCTTCGGTCGAGAGATTTTCCTTTTTTCTAAACAAAGAACGAGGGCTCTCACTCGATCCTTCTCCAGCGCCGCCGCCGCCGAAGCACTTCCGTCGCCGCCGGACCAAATCAAAGCTTCGCATCGTCCCCTCCACCGGACCGTGCGTGCAGTATCTTCGGTCGCCGCTGAAGCACTTCCGTCGCCGCCGTGAGATTTTTCTGCGGAATCGATCATCCCAGCTGACCCGTCCTATCCAATTGACACGCAGGGGCTTGTATTTTTGGTGGCAGCAAATCGATCTTGGGGACAAAGATGGCAAGCAACAAGAGGAGGAAGGCTGTGGCCGCGTCGCTCATGCCGCCGTTAGCCGAGTCGCTGCTGCTGCCGCCGGATGAGCTGATGACGGATGTGTTCCTGTGGCTGCCCGTCAAATCCCTCCTCCGCTTCCGGACCGTCTGCCGCTCCTGGGCCGCGCTGCTCTCCTCCGACGAGTTCTGCGGCCTCCACAGGGCCAAGGTCGAGGCCGAGGCAGCACCGCCACCCAAGCTGCTATTCATCTCGCCGGCCGCGAGCTTCGACTCCACGGGGATTTACTCGTGCTCGCCATCAGGCAACGGTCTCCTGCTCACTCTCAACGACGTGCGTGGTGACCATGTGGACATGACGCCCGCGCCGTGCCACGGCATCACCCTCTTGCATGACGCCGTGGAGCCAGCCTACTATGTTTTCAACGCGACCACACGGGCCGTCACCCGGCTGCCGCCTTGCCAAGACTCCTTCATGGCCATTGCTGGTCTCGGATTCGATTCCAGGAGGAGGGACTACAAGGTAGTGAGGTTGTTTTTCGAGAAACACTTCGGGGTTGATAATATCAAGTGCGAGGTGTACGCCCTTGGTGGCGAGCACGGGGATCGCTGGATGCCGGCTGCCGGTGGTGTGCCCTTTAGGTTCCGCAGGTTTGCCGCTGCTGCGATAATCGCAACACGGAGTGAAGCTAAGCTGATGCCGGTGTTCGCAGACGGATTTCTGCACTGGGTTGTCGACTCGCCTCTTTTCCTCGCAAAGCCAAGAGCTGCCGTCTTATCGTTCTCTCTCGCATATGAGACCTTTAGATGGTTCAGGTCACCAATCTTCGAGGTCCCAGGAGTGCACCTGGTGGAGCTTGATGGCCACTTGTGTATGGTCCGGGACCTCCGTCCCGATACTAGTATTATGGAGATTTGGGAAATGCAGGACTGCAACTCTGGTGATTGGACGTTGGCACATCGCATTGATTTGTTACAACATGTTCAGAGAGGTTTGACGGAGCCGCAAATTATTAGTCATTGGTTCTGTTGGCAACTGTGGATCAAGGAACAAGGTAATCTTGGCTACATCCAAACGCAAGGTGATCACCTATGACCCAGTATCTGCAACTCTGGAAACCGTTCTTGCAATCAGAGAAACTCATTCGTCTTACGAAACCGAGCAATCTGCTCCTAGAGTCAGTTTATTTAAAAAGAATCTTGCTTCGATGCACAGAACAAATGAAGAGATAGACTCGGGTTCTCCCTGGCCAAGGCAACTAAGGAGATCCTCCTCCGGCTCCCGGGTAATTTTGCCGTGCAGTTCAAGCTGGTCAGCAAGCAGTGGCTTACATTGATCGAGAGTCGAAGCTTCATGCGCTCTTACTATGAGCATAACAACAACATAGACAGGAGGCCCAAGATCATGCTTGTGGGCAAGGGTGCTAGAGGTCTGGGTTTCAGTTTTGCTCCCATGGGTAAATTGCTTCAAGAGGCTCCTAGTCAAGGAACATGGCTTGACACAAAGGTGGTTTGCTCCAAGCCTTGTCATGGCATGAACCTGTTAAGTACTGAGAGTGAGGACTATCTCTACAACCCTTGCACAGGTTATGGCAGTAGATACCACACTCAAGGGAGGCTCGCCTATGTGCCCAACCATATACTCTCGATGATGCACGACAGTGTCCATACACCAGAAGATCATGCTTTTGGTGTTGGCAACAGGAATGTTGGCCTGGGGTTCAATCATCTGACACAGGAGCATGTCATTGTTCAAATCTTATATCACTTGAAGGACTTTGAATCTTGTCAATATTTATTTACATTCTCAGTAATTGCCACTGGATCGGTGCAAGACCACTTTCAGCCGCCTCTTCCTGTAAATGACATGCCACCAACCTATCTGTCAGGAGTACTATATTGGATGAGTGAACCAAGGTTAGGCCAGAGTTATGAGAGGGCCATTGTGTCTTATAACATTGCGACTAGGATGTTTGGTGTCATCTCCTGCCCCTCAAGCATCGCAGTGTGGAGCAGCACAAGTCCATCCCAAGCATTTGTGGTAGAGCTTGAGGGGATATTATGTGCTGTTCATGCAGATCCAGTTGCAGATGAGTTGGATATTTGGAAGCTGGAACATGATCGATGGGATAGAGCATGTAAAATATATTTAGAAGACTGCCCAGGCTATTCCCTTGGAGCAAATGGTGTGGTTCCCTTGGCGTTGACCCCAAGGATGGGAGAATCATGCTGAACACAGGGAGGAAATTGGGTCTTTATGATCCAACAAAGCAATCGATTGAGAACTTGTATGATCTTGATGAGGTCTTGCATGTCACAAGTTTAGAGCAGTCTCCACGCGTTGGAGTGTATGAAGATGTCCAGATAACCAAATGCGGACATCATGTCGAGAAGTTCTGCCCGCCGAAGTCACCTTTGGAGCAGCCCGCGTTTTTCGGTGAGCCTTCACCTAAATTATCTGGGAAGCAATTTACGTGCTCCAATGGCGTTCAACCTTTGGAGGGGAGAACTCCTCTGGACAGTAAAGTTATGCCTCTGGTCCCAATGTTATACGAGGAGAGCTTGGCAAGCTTTCCCCGTCTTCGCAAAACTAGGTGGTTAAGCTGATGTGTTACCAAAAGTTAAAAAGTCCAGCAGATTCGTTTTGGTAGCACCGTGTGTTTTCTGACATGTGTCAGTTACTCAATATAGGTGGTGGAAACAGCAATTGTACTCCTATTATAGGTTTTTTAGTATTTCTTGTTGAGTTATTTATCATCAACAATCTCTTTGTATAATTGTCTGCTGGGAAAGCTTATGTACTGATGTTTTTGTAATGTTACTTACTCTTTGTGTTCAGAGATTTACTTTTGCTATGTAAGTGTATTATTGTTCTCCTTGTTAGACCAGGTTGCCAATGCCAGGACATATGTATGCTTGAGTTGAGCTCTGGGATGTGTAGCCAATCCCATTCTTCTAACTGCATTTCTGATGCTATGGTGGCCTGGCTGATTACGTCGAGAGTAGAATTTTAGAAATATATACATATCCTGGGGAGTGTCAAATGTACTCCCTCCGTAAAGAAGTATAAAAGCGTTTAGATCACTACTCTTATGAAGAGAGAATACCTTACGAAGTAAGAATTTGTGGCAAGTCCTTGATGAGAAATTGATTAGTGAAGAACAACTGGAGGTGTATTTGTGTGGGTCTTTAGATCATACAGATGGATCGACTATTTTCAAGCACTGTATGTTCGTCAGTTGCAAAATTTCCAAGGCTTTCTAGCTAGGAACCTAAATTTGCAACGCTTTTGTTCCATCGCTGGCACGGGCTCTGCTGCATCTTTCTATCTCAGTTTTTTAGGTTAACTCAGTCAAAGAATGACCAGATTCATCAACCACAAAAGAGGTTCAGTCAATTGTGTGTATTACCAATGCTAACATTACTACTCCCAGTGCTTCATCCCTATCCTGGGAGGCTGGGACAAAACGTATAGAGAATACTACCGTGTAACTAAATATAACTCAAATTATGAAGATCAGATAGCTCATAACCAAGAAGCTTAATGACTCGAATCATCTATGTGTCGTGAAGCAAAATTCTTGTACAGATTCACTAGCTAAAGTTGCTCCAGTCCGAGAGCAACTGTCATGTTTTACTTGTTGTGACAATCTGTAACATGCTGTGCTTCCAATACAAATAGAAAACAGAATGGTCTGGTGCCTTTGCTTTCAGAAAGAAAAATCAAGCAATCAACTGCTGGAGATAATTAGAGTCTACTAACACACAAGGTCTGCTCCATGTCACAGAGTGAACCAAATATTCATGATACAAAGTGAATCTAAGGGAAGTATAATGCTGGTGGATCAAGTACCATGACAACAACGCGAGGGAAATTAAAGGAGCAAATACAATGTTACCATGGCAACAATTACGAGGACCGCGAACCAAATCTAAATGTGATGAGAAAGCAATTTAAGTACATAAACTGTGAGGATCTGTAATGGGACACCAAACTCAACCTGGGGGATTCCCTATATAAAAGCTAACGGGACAACAGTTGCTGTAGCCTTAAACGTGGAACTTCCATCTCCGTTTAGCTCGTATTAATAAAGTGGTCGTATGCATCGCCTAGATGCAGAGGCCGCCTCCTTTTCTAAAAAAATATCTCCGTTTAGCTCGTATCAATCCTGCTCGACAACTACTCTTGCAGCACCCGCGGAAAAGAGGTGACGCCAAGACACGTAGAAATATGACACAACATTGTCGGCGCGCTCCGCTCTGAAGAAGATCATTGGTAGTGGGCGTACCATGTAGTGCTGGTGAATCAAGTACTGGCTGATGGGAAGGTCTGGTACGTAGCTGCAACGGTGGAAGCTGATGAAGCCGCGGCTAATGGCAGCCGCAAATGCACCGATCGCAGTAAGTCTCGGTGCAGCATGAGGCGAGCCTTGTACTAGCAGGTAGCGCACACTTTGTGCCCGGTACCAGTGGTCCATATGCTGCTCGTCTTGGCCGGGAGGGGCCTCGGCCGCGCGCTGCTGCTCCGGGAGCGCCGACGACGCTGCGTCCTTGACGGCCGGCCGGGGTCGTGACGGTGCGGTGCTGTGCTCCACCAAGGAAAATAATAGCGCGCTGTAGAAAATAGCATGGCCCCTGAAAATATGCTATTAGCGTGCTATAGCGCGTTATTAGCGAGGCATTATATATTGATTTATTTAGCGAGACAATTCTTTATATGCTATAGTGTGCTATTAGCGACGATATAGCGCGCTATTTTTTTCAGTGGCTCTACGGCAGAGGCCGTTAGTGTTGACGGGTGCACCAAGCAGAAACCATCGGAATGGGATGGCGTGTTTGTTCCGCCAACATTCGCAATGTGCGTAGGGGTAGCAACCCAACCATGACTCGGGTCCTCAAAGGACGATCAAAGGCCGCCGCACACAGTACAGTACCATCGGGCCTACAAAATTGGGCTTGAACTCAAGAAAGCCCGACACGGCCCGGTCGGCCCGACCCGACTACGGCTAAAAACATGTTTTGTGCAGGCCCGAGCCTGGCCTTGCCTGCCTGTCGGGCTCAGTTTCTAGGCTTGAGCCCGGCCCGACGGCACACTCGGTCTTAGCCCGGCCCGGAATTTTCGGGCTGTTTGGGCCGGGCTGCCCATGGCCAGGTCTAGTCGAGACCCTGCAGCTCCACAATGCCGAGACTCCACATCATCAATGCGTCACATGAAATACTGTTTCACTGCTGAAACCGTCCATTAGTCCCTTGAGCCAATGCACACCTTCAAGAGTGATACCCCCAAGGGGAACAACACAAGAGCGTCGCCGTTATCTGATAGGCTGATCTAGGGCCATGTCCCTTTCATGCACGTTGGCAACAAATTCATTCATTCATGCACGTTGGAAGCCAGGGCCACATCCCATTCCTTTTCATCACGGGCTACCCAGGTGCTTCTCCACTTCAGAGAAAAGGCTAGGCTAAGCCCAAGTAGGGCTTGGACCTAACCCGGCTTTAAATTAATAAAGGCATTAACCGGCCAGGATACAAACAGCAGCAACATACAAGCATAATAGAACAAGAAAAGGGAAAGGGAAATGGGGATGCAACCCCAAACGGCAGATACAAGGTGAGCAAAATAAGCAAATGGTCAGCATACGTTTAATTTTTAGGCACTATTATTTTTTGTTTTACTATATTTATATTTATATTTCTGAAATGGAAAATATTGTATTTACATATTTCAAAATGATCATCATACATTTAAATGTTTTAGCATGGCGTAAGAAAATGTCCGTGCCTCTTTTATATAATATTGGTACCATTTGAATAAATGTTCGGCATTCAAAAAATGTCCCACACGTTTCAAAATATGTTATTGACATATGTAATAAGCAGGCACCATTTCCCATATTTTCCAACTTTTTAGCACATGAATATAATGTTTTGTACCCTCAAATCAAAGAATACAATGTTTTAATATGTTAGTTGTCTATAAATGGGGCTTTGGGCCACCTAACCCTACTCAAGGCTCGATAGATCCAGCTGAGTCCTAATGATTGTCGAAGGAAGTCCTGACGGGTAACGCTATATCTCGCTTAAAGCGAGACCTAGCATGCTCTCGCGTAAGGTGCCTTCCTAAATGGGCCGCCAATTTATACTTTCAAATATTCTAAATAAATATATTAGAAATAACAAATTCCATAAAAAATTAAAAAATCTTAACCAAGCATTTGAAAAATGTTAAATATATATAAAGAAATTGTTTCTCATAAAAACAGAAAATGTATACACGAAATATACAATGTGTGTGAAAACGTTGATCATGTGTGTAGAAAATATTAATCAAGCATTTATAAAAAAATATTGAATGAATATTAAAAAAATCAAGCATTCAAAAAATGTTAAATATGTATAAACAATTTGGTCATGTATTAAGAAAATGTTTAACATGTATTTAAAAACGTTTGATGTGTATTGAAAAAATGTGACTACGTATCTAAATAAGTTTATCTTGCATACCATGTTAAAGAAATATTTGAACAATGTTAATCAATCATTTTAAAAATGTTAATGTATATAGCAAAAATGTTGACCATGTATCAAAAATAGTAAATTTTGCAATAAAAAAAATGCTCATCAACAATTTAAAAAATGTTAAATTTGTACAGAAAAAATGTTGACCATGCATTAAAAAAATGTTAATCTAGTATTTGAAATTTTTTAATCAGCCATTTGAAAATGTTAAAAATGCGTATAAAAATGTTGACTGTGTATTAAAAAAAGGTCGCCACAACGTAGCAGCGCCGCATAGCTAGAAAAAAAAATATTAATCTTATATTTTAAAATTGTCAATCAAGCATGTGAAAAATATAAAAAACGTGTACAGGAAGTTGACCATGTATTCAAAAACTGAGAAAGAAACAAAGGAAACCGGTGAAAACCAAAAAAAAAACATAAGGCTAAAGAAAACTATTGAAAAATAGAAAAACCAAAAGAAAACAAGAAAGAAGATGAAACGAGTACATCAACCAGCACGAGCGATCTCCTCAGTCCGAAACAGCGAACAGGAAAAACCGACGGAAAACAGTCTGGCCTAGTACTGTAGCGGTGTTGAATATGCTTTAGATGAGACCTGTTGAAACAATCGCTATATGTGAGATAGAGCATTTGCGATGCATCGAATGGGGATTACCACAACCGCTCGCACCTTGGCACTTAATAAATGGCCTGGCGAACGTGGGAGGTGGGGGGCAGGGGGGCTTTTGCTCTCGGGCGGATGCCTATTTTTCTTGTTTTATTGTACTTGTATTTATATTTCTAAAATGGAAAATATTTTATTTACATATTTCAAAATGCTCATAATACATTTAAATTTTTAATGTGGTGTAACAAAATGTTCGTGCCTCTTTTAAATAATAATGGTAGCATTCGAAAAATGTTTGTGACATTTAAAAAATGTTCGCATTTCTAAGTAATATGTAAGAACTATTTCCCATATTTTCCAACAGTTTAGCACATGAATAAAATACTATAGTATGTTAGTTGTCTGCTGCCGGGGCTTTGCGCCGCCCGACCTTACTCAAGGCTCGATAAATCCACCAAATGCTATTGATTGTTTATTTATATGGGCCTGCCAGCCGCACGGGTCACCAGGGCCCTTTTTCATGTTTTTTTATTTTTTTATTTCCCTATTTTTTAATTACTTTCATTTATACTAATATATATTATAAATAAGTGTATTACAAAAAGCTTTTCATAATAAGACTTTAAAAATGTTAACTAAGAATTTGAAAAATATTGAATGTGTATAAACAAAATGTCTCTCATGTACACAAAATATACAATATGTGTGAAAACATTAGTCATCTAAAAATTGTTATCAAGCATTTGCAAAAATATTGAACAATTATTCAAAAAAATTGAATCAAGATTTTTAAAAAAAATATTAAATTTGTGTAAAAACATGTTTGCCATGATTTAAAACGAATGTTCAACATTAATAAAAAAATATTAATCAAGCATTTAAATTTTTTAATTGCATATAAAAACATGGTGACTATGTATTGAACTTGTAGTTGAATAATGTTTATCAGGCATTTGCAAATTATTAAATGTATATAGAAAACATGTTGATCACTCGTGAAAAAACAAATTATTTTGCATTCTAAAGAAATATTTATCAAGAATTTGAAAATGTTAAATGTAAATGTTACCATGCATTAAAAATATTAATCTTGGGATAGAAAAATATTAATGAAGCATTTAAAAATGTTAAAAATGTGTACATGAAACTCTTGACCATAATAAAAAAATGTTAAGCTTGTGTATAAAAAATCTAAATCGAGCATTTGAAAAATGTTAAAACGTGTAAATAAAGTTGACCATTATTTGAACCGATAAAGAAACAACAAAATAAAATAGGTGAACCAAGGAAGGAAAAAAGGAAAATGAAAGAAGAATGTAAAACAGAAAAAATAACTACATGAAAACAGAGAAAGAACCAAAGAAAGACGAAGAAAAGGAGAAAGAAAAGAAAGAACAGTGAAATTAATGAAAGAAGAAGAAAACCGGTGAAATAAAACATATTACTAAAGAAAACCGTTCAAAAAATAGATAAACAGAAAGATGAACTAAAATAAAACTAAATAGGAAACACAAAGAAAAAAGTCTGAAGAAACTATTACACCAACTACCATGACTGATCTTCTTGATTCAAAACAGCGAACAAAAAACAGACGAAAAACGGGGTGGCCCACTACTGTAGGAGGGGTGTATATGCTAGAGGCGAGACCGTAGGAACACTCACTATAAGCGAGATATAGTCTTTGCAAAGCGTGAAATACGGATTACCACGACCGCTCGCCCTTGGCACTTAAGAAATTGCCCATCAAACGTGGAGGAGCTTGGGTTTGCGAGCGGCCATCCTATTTTTTATTATACTTTTATTTATATT
Organism: Triticum urartu; assembly: GCF_003073215.2. Lineage (NCBI taxonomy): Eukaryota > Viridiplantae > Streptophyta > Magnoliopsida > Poales > Poaceae > Triticum > Triticum urartu. The sequence continues at coordinate 505,599,402 of NC_053022.1, read as the reverse complement.
TCTAAGATGGAAAGTATTTAATTTACATATTTCAAAAATGCTCAGCATACTTTAATGTTTTTAAAATAGTGAAAGAAAATATCCATGACTCTTTTAAATCATATTGGTAGCATTAAAAATCATCATATTCAGAAATGTTCGCGCGTTTCGAAAATATGTTATTGACATACATAATATGTAGGGACTATTTCCCAATATATTTAGCACATGAATATATTGTTTTGTATCCCTAGAAGAAAGAATATACTGTATTAATATGTTAGTTGTGTGCACACGGGGATTTGAGCCGCACGTCCCTACTAAATGCTCGTAGGTCCAGCTGAATAGTGATCATTGTCGAAGGAATCCAGACGGACAATCCCGTGTCTCGGTTGTAGCGAGAGTTAGTGCGCTCTTGCGCAAGGCGCGTCCATAAATGGGCCCGCTAGGCGCGCGGGAGGCCAGGGCCTCTTTTTAGTTGTTTTCTATCTTTGTTTATTTTTTGTTTACTTTCATTTATACTTTCAAATATTCTTAATAAATATTCCCTCTGTCCTAAAAAATAAGTGTCTCAACTTTGTACTAACTTTAATACAGAATTGTAATAAGCTTGAGACACTTATTTTGGGAAGGAGGGCCTATATTACAAAAACGTTTCCATAAAGTATTTGAAAAATAATCTTAACCAAGCATTTGAAAAATGTCAAATGCATGTAAAGAAAATGTTTCTTCTGTATACACAAAATATACAATGTGCGTGAAATATGTTAATCATGTATTTAAAAAATATTATCAAGCATTCGAAAAATGTTGAACGGGTATTTGGAAATTTTGAATCAAGAATTTGAAAGATATTAAATGCGTATAAAAAATGTTGGCCATGTATTCAAATAATGTTTACCAAGTATTTGGAAATTTTGAATCAAGCATTTCAAAAATGTTAAATGTGTATAGAAAAATGTTGACTATATATTAATTTTTTTAATTTTTGTATTGTATTCAAAAAAACTTAAACTTGCAATTGAACAATATTGCTGGCTAGTGTCATACCTGCACGAGCAAACTCCCTTCACTGACGCGGCCTTTCGTGCCAATCCATACGCGGGGCATAACACCTGCTATTTTTCAATTTCATTTTCATCGCCATTTTTATGTTTATATTTTTCATTATTCATATTATATAATATTTAGAAAAAAATGTGATTTAAAAATGATCAGGAAACAAAAAAATACTCATGCATTTTAAAAAATGTTTGCATATTAAAAAAGTTCATAATTTGAAACAAATGTTAGGAAATAAAAAAATAATGATTTTGAGAACCGTTTAGGAATTTGAACAAATGTTAGAGATTTTTCAAAAATCATTAAAACCTTTCATCGATTCAAACAGTGTTTGCTGATAGAAAGTTATTTAAAAGAATTTGAAAGCTATTCAGGCATTTATTAAAAAAATATTTGGCTAAATAAAAAATGATCCTGAATTTCAAAAAATTATTCCCCAATTTCGAGAAAATGTAGGTTATTTCAAAACAACGTTCACGAGTTTAAAAAATTGCGAATTTGATAAAAAAATCCGCCATTTAAATTGTTTTTGTGATTTTGAAATTTTATTTTGAATTCATGAAAGTATACATGTATTGAAAAATATTCATGATTAAAAATACATTTTTAAAATATGTTTACAAAATAAAAAGGAAATGAACAAAAGAAAGAATAGAAAATTTAATGTAAAAATAATAGAAAACAGATATTAATAAACAATAAAAATGAAATGAAAAGAAATGAAAGGAGATAGAAAAGAATGGAAACAATAAAAAATTGATAAGAGAATAGATCGGTCTGGAACTTTCCTATGACCGAAAATGAGCTAGTTGGGCCGGCCTAATGTGTACGTCGGGCCGCCACGTCCGGCTGGGCCCTCGACCGTCGCCCTTCCTGCCCCGGCCCAGGGCCGGCTAGCCGAGAAGACCATGCAGCAGGATTGCAACTTGCAAGGACTTTCCGCGGCCGTACGAAACCGAGTCGAACTCGTGCCCAGCTCCAAACTAGCCTTACGAACCGACCTATGCGTCTATAAATATCAGCCCAAGCCCCCCAATCCAACCTTCACAGACCCTTTTCCCCAACCATCCGGCTCGGCCTCGTGGCCACCATCCGGGACCTGGCCAAGGAGACGTTCAAGAAGCTGGACGGGGCCAAGGGCTGCCCGCGCGGCCGGAAGCGGGACTCCGTCTACGCCGCCTGCCTCTACATCGCCTGCCGCAACCTCGGCATGCCGCGCACGTACAAGGAGCTCGCCTCCGTCACTGCCGGGGGCGTGGCTGCCAAGAAGGACGTCGGCAAGATGACGACGCACATCAAGAAGCTCCTCGGGGAGGACTGCCAGGTGATGGACATCGGCGTCGTCAGCGCCTCCGACTACCTGCGCCGCTTCTGCTCCCGGCTCGGCCTGGGCAACCAGGAGGTGCGCGACGCACAGGACGCCGTGCGGAGGGTCGAGGAAGGCCTCGACGTGCGCCGCAACCCGGAGTCCGTCGCCGCCGCCATCATCTACATGGTCGTGCAGCGTGCCGGCGCCGGCAGGTCGGCCAAGGACGTGTCCGTCGCCACCGGCGTCGCCGAGGGCACCATCAAGGAGGTGCACAAGGACCTCACCCCGCACGCCCAGATGCTCTTCGGCTGAGCCTGAGCGCCCACGACATTAACGCTTCTTGATCCTTTGCTGTTTGGCAGGTCCTTGGCACATGCATGCATGCATGTTTGCCATGTCCACAATTCCAAACGTGTGCTGTTCTTGGCAACTATCTTAGTCTTGGGCATGTGAAGTTTGTGTTGGACTCCGTTTCTAAGTGCTGAATCATGTCATTCGTGAATGAATTTGTGCTTAGTTCGTTTGATCCGATTAAACTCATGAACCGAGGTCTCAGACACGGTTGCCAAGTACGCTACTCGTGAATTATAATGGTCTCATGAACGTGAGGCTAATAAGGGCTCGACATTTTTCGCCGAAAATTCACCCATTACAATGAAGTGAAAAAGGCGGCGACGGTCTTGGAGAAGGGGGTGACGCTTCAATACCGGCTAGGTTCAAACAAATTTTGAAATTTGAATGAATCTCGTTGAAATTGAAACCAGAATGGCCAGATTAAAAACTGAAATAGGTGATTTCAGAGCATTTTAGCCCAACAAAATCCCTAAACCACAACATGAATAACTTCGAAAACAAAGCTGGCATGGCAATGTGATAATTGAAAACAAAACTGAAATAATTGAATTCACACATTACAATGACTAATGTTCAGATATACATATGACAAAGTACCGAAAGAATCTTTTGGTGTTATACGCCAATTGAAAGAATCTGACATGTGTTGTTGAGCTGAGATTACGTAACCATGTTGTTTTCGCGGTGGCAGGAGGATCCTGTAAATTATAAAGAGGGGGTCAAGTACTATGTTTTGTATTTAGCGACAATTAATATGGACCGGAGGGAGTATTAAAAATGTTGATATTCACTACACCAAACATAGTACATGTCCAATTCAATTAAATCTGAAACATGCTTGCTATGTACACACATATGGCAAAGTATCGGAAGAATCTTTTGGTGTTATACATCAATTGAAAGAATCTGACATGTGTTGTTGAGTTGAGATTACGCAACCATGTTGTTTTCGCGGTGGCATGAGGGATCCTGAAAAATATGAAGAGGGGGTCAAGTAGTTTTGTACGTACTCATCGACAATTAATATGGACAAAAGGGGGTATTAAAAATGTTGATATTCACTACACCAAACATAGTGCATGTCCAATTCAATTATTTCCGAAACATGGTCGCTAAGTACACACATATGGCAAAGTACCGAAAGAACCTTTTGGTGTTATACACCAATTGAAAGAATCTAACATGTGTTGTTGAGCTGAGATTACGCAACCATGTTGTTTTCGCGGTGGCAGGAGGGATCCTGAAAAATATAAAGAGGGGGTCAAGTACTATGTTTTGTACTCAATGACAATTAATATGGACCAGAGGGAGTATTAAAAATGTTGATATTCACTACACCAAACAGAGTCCATGTCCAATTCAATTATTTCTGTCGTTACTAAGTACAGTACTCGTGAATATGCCTGGCTATCCGTCGGGCTGGGCCTACCAAAGCCCGAAGCAGAAAACCTAGGCCCAGGCCCGGCCGTCTGGCCTAGATTTCAAAGACCGGGACATGTCGGGCTTTTTTCGGGCCAGGTTTACCATGGCTAGTTATACTTGTGAATGATCCCATGAATGTGACATTAAACTTGGAAGACTAACAATTTTCACCAAAATTCATTGATTTTAGTGGACCTGGGACAACATGCACGTCTTGGTCAAAAAAGCGGCGACACTAAAAAGCAGGTTAGATTCAAACACAAATTCAAATTTGTTTGGATCCTATTGAAATGAAAATCAAAATATCCGAGATTACGAAATCAGTGATTTCAATGTAATTTTCCCAAAAACAAAATCTAGATCCCACAACTTGAATGGCTTGGAACATGTGTTGGCATTGAACTATGACATACATTCCATCCAAATCATCTAACAAATGTTAGAATCGTTTGGTGTTTAACCATAGATGAGGCTCAAGCCCCCTCCCCCCCCACCCAAAAAAATCATGTTGCTATGTACTTGGCTCCTTATGAGGCTAAAGAAGGTTATAGTGTCGTGGGGGAGATTCTGGCAATAAGAGAGAGGTAGAGAAGTAGCTGGATCTCATAAGACGCAAGTGGGTGACATAGAGAGAGATATGCATGTTCAAGCCCCTCGTGGTGGAAGTAATGACCCTAGGTACTTGGTGTTTGGCCGCACCCTGCGGATCACCAGACTGTGTTGCTAGCTAATCCACTAAAGGTTGGAACCAACAAGTTCCCGAGCAAACAAAATACTAGTATGTATGCACGTGCAACACACGTTTTAACATTATTATGAAGTGGTTTTTTATTTTAAAAAACATAGATTTGCTAGTAGATTCAAGGAAAAATGAAAATATCGTCTATGTATGGATGCAGAAAGAAAATACATTACAAAAAAATAGGAGTTTGTCTATGTAATCCCCGTAATTTGTTAAGAAAGAAAATAATTCATAAAATTGCTTGCCGAAATGTTTTATGTTGTGGGATGGAGAGAGTATAACTTTACTGTATATTTCCTCTCTGAAAACAACTTTTCATGGGCTCAACACGTCCTCAAACTGCAACATGGCCCAAGAGGAATCAATATGGGCCACTTATTTTGAGAAGGATGAGGCGATCGTTCTAGAACATTGTGGATGGAGCAGCGATGTAATGTTCATTGCGAATCCCACTCTTTTCAGCCGTTGGATTTAGCACACGAATGGCTAGGATTGATGATCATGCCCAATTCAAAACTGATACACTATAAGTAGTATAGATATGCAATCTTCTATGGCAACCGCTTGGGCCGGTCGTTACTTTTCAGAGGCCCGGTGTGAACTTAAAAGATGGGCCCAACAGGTGGGAAAAATCACTTATGTAGATAAGTAGCACACACTTTTTGGCTTCAAAATGACTTTTGAAGCATTCTTCGATGCAAAATCATCAATGGTCGTATCAATGGGGAGCAACAATGCCATTTCGAGCATCATTACGGGCGTCCCAGATGATGTCACAATGTGTTTTCCGCTCCCTTGGCTGCAGGAAAAGTAAGGTGAAAGGTGTGACATGTCGCCTGGAAACACTACGATGAGGCAATTCTCTGACAATAAAAGCCGGAGCATTTGTGATCGGCTGCCGGAGACTATGGAACTAGCAAAAAATGCGGATGGAGGAGGAGTGCGTTGCTTCTTCTGGCTCGGTGTCTGCGTCTAGGCCAACCTTTTCCCTGTGTGCGGTATCGTGCCCCCTTGCATACTGCCGCTACATATAGTTGGACCGGCCCAACTAGACCGCTTTCATTTTTTTATTTCTCTGTTTTTTCCATTTACGTTCTTCCTTTTCCTTTTTTTTCTCTTTTGATTTTCTTTCCTTTTTTCTCATTTTTTTTTTTCTTGTTCCATTCTTAATTTTTAATTTTTAATTCTAAACATTTTTTTAAACACGGGAACATTTTACAAATACTTTTCTATTTTATTAATTCAAACTATTTTTTAGTTTTATGATCATTTTTTGCAAATTTTCGAACATTTTATGAAATACTAAAATACTTTTAGAAATTATTACTAGCAAAAAACTATTTTTTGCAACAAGCTAGTCCTCTAATTTGTTATTGGACTAGCGATAAAATAAAGCAATTACATGACACTTGCATCTTATGCAATAAAAAGACAATCATAAGGCTCCTGCCAGTTGCCGATAACTTTAACAAAACATGATTATCTCATACAATAATTTATATTTCATCACATCTTGACCATATCACTGAAGGAAATATGCCCTAGAGGCAATAATAAAGTTATTATTTATTTCCTTATATCATTATAAAAGTTTATTATTCATGCTAGAATTCTATTAACCGAAAACATAATACATGTGTGAATACATAGACAAACAGAGTGTCACTAGTATGCCTCTACTTGACTAGCTCGTTAATCAAAGATGGTTATGTTTCCTAACCATGGACAAAGAGTTGTTATTTGATTAACGGGATCACATCATTAGTTGAATGATCTGATTGACATGACCCATTCCATTAGCTTAGCACCCGATCGTTTAGTATGTTGCTATTGCTTTCTTCATGACTTATACATGTTCCTTTGACTATGAGATTATGCAACTCCCGTTTGCCAGAGGAACACTTTGTGTGCTACCAAACGTCACAACGTAACTGGGTGATTATAAAGGAGCTCTACAGGTGTCTCCAAAGGTACATGTTGGGTTGGCGTATTTCGAGATTAGGATTTGTCACTCCGACTGTCGGAGAGGTATCTCTGGGCCCTCTCGGTAATGCACATCACTTAAGCCTTGCAAGCATTGCAACTAATGAGTTAGTTGTGGGATGATGTATTACGAAACGAGTAAAGAGACTTGCCGGTAACGAGATTGAACTAGGTATGGGATACCGACGATCGAATCTCGGGCAAGTAACATACCGATGACAAAGGGAACAACGTATGTTGTTATGCGGTCTGACCGATAAAGATCTTCGTAGAATATGTAGGAGCCAATATGAGCATCCAGGTTCCGCTATTGGTTATTGACCGGAGACGTGTCTCCGTCATGTCTACATTGTTCTCGAACCCGTAGGGTCCACACGCTTAAGGTTTCGATGACAGTTATATTATGAGTTTATGAGTTTTGATGTACCGAAGTTAGTTCGGAGTCCCGGATGTGATCACGGACATGACGAGGAGTCTCGAAATGGTCGAGACATAAAGATTGATATATTGGACGGCTATATTCGGACACCGGAAGTGTTCCGGGGAAGTTTCGGATAAAACCGGAGCACCGGGGAGTTACCGGAACCCCCCGGGGGGTTAATGGGCCTGATGGGCCTAAAGTGGAGAAGAGGAGGGGCTGCCAGGGCAGGCCGCGCGCCCCCTCTTCCCCTAGTCCGAATTGGACAAGGAGGGAGGGGCGGCGCCCCCCCTTTTTCTTCTCTCCTTCCCCCTCTCCTACTTGGACAAGGAAAGGGAGGGGAGTCCTACTCCCGGTAGGAGTAGGACTCCTCCTGCGCGCCTCCTACTAGGGCCGGCCGCACCCCCCCCCTTGGATCCTTTATATACGGAGGCAAGGGGCACCCCTAGACACACAAGTTGATCCACGTGATCATATTCTTAGTCGTGTGCGGTGCCCCCTTCCACCATAGTCCTCGATAATATTGTAGCGGTGCTTAGGCGAAGCCCTGCGACGGTAGTACATCAAGATCGTCACCACGCCGTCGTGCTGACGGAACTCTTCCCCGACACTTTGCTGGATCGGAGACCGGGGATCGTCATCGAGCTGAACGTGTGCTAGAACTCGGAGGTGCCGTAGTTTCGGTGCTTGATCGGTCGGGCCGTGGAGACGTACGACTACATCAACCAAGTTAACGCTTCCGTTGTCGATCTACAAGGGTACGTAGATCACACTCTCCCCCTCTCGTTGCTATGCATCACCATGATCTTGCGTGTGCGTAGGAATTTTTTTGAAATTACTACGTTCCCCAACAGTGGCATCCGAGCCTAGGTTTTATATGTTGATGTTATATGCATGAGTAGAACACAAGTGAGTTGTGGGCAATATAAGTCATACTGCTTACCAGCATGTCATACTTTGGTTCAGCGGTATTGTTGGACGAAGCGGCCCGGACCGACATTACGCGTACGCTTACGCGAGACCGGTTCTCCAGACGTGCTTTGCACATAGGTGGCTTGCGGGTGACAGTTTCTCCAACTTTAGTTGAACCGAGTGTGGCTACGCCCGGTCCTTGCGAAGGTTAAAACAGCACCAACTTGACAAACTATCGTTGTGGTTTTGATGCGTACGTAAGATTGGTTCTTGCTTAAGCCCGTAGCAGCCACGTAAAACTTGCAACAACAAAGTAGAGGACGTCTAACTTGTTTTTGCAGGGCATGTTGTGATGTGATATGGTCAAGACATGATGCTAAATTTTATTGTATGAGATGATCATGTTTTGTAATCGAGTTATCGGCAACTGGCAGGAGCCATATGGTTGTCGCTTTATTGTATGCAATGCAATCGTGCTGTAATGCTTTACTTTATCACTAAGCGGTAGCGATAGTCGTGGAAGCATAAGATTGGCGAGGCGACAACGATGCTACGATGGAGATCAAGGTGTCGCGCCGGTGACGATGGTGATCACGACGGTGCTTCGGAGATGGAGATCACAAGCACAAGATGATGATGGCCATATCATATCACTTATATTGATTGCATGTGATGTTTATCTTTTATGCATCTTATCTTGCTTTGATTGACGGTAGCATTATAAGATGATCTCTCACTAAATTATCAAGAAGTGTTCTCCCTAAGTATGCACCGTTGCGAAAGTTCTTCGTGCTGAGACACCACGTGATGATCGGGTGTGATAGGCTCTACGTTCAAATACAACGGGTGAAAAATAGTTGCACACGCGGAATACTCAGGTTATACTTGACGAGCCAAGCATATACAGATATGGCCTCGGAACACGGAGACCGAAAGGTCGAGCGTGAATCATATAGTAGATATGATCAACATAGTGATGTTCACCAATGAAACTACTCCATCTCACGTGATGATCGGACATGGTTTAGTTGATTTGGATCACGTAATCACTTAGAGGATTAGAGGGATGTTTATCTAAGTGGGAGTTCTTTAGTAATATGATTAATTGAACCTAAATTTATCATGAACTTAGTACCTGATAGTATCTTGCTTGTTTATGTTTGATTGTAGATAGATGGCCCGTGCTGTTGTTCCGTTGAATTTTAATGTGTTCCTTGAGAAAGCAAAGTTGAAAGATGATGGTAGCAATTACACGGACTGGGTCCGTAACTTGAGGATTATCCTCATTGCTGCATAGAAGAATTACGTCCTGGAAACACCGCTGGGTGCTAGGCCTGCTGCTGGAGCAACACCAGATGTTGTGAATGTCTGGCAGAGCAAAGCTGATGACTACTCGATAGTTCAGTGTGACATGCTTTACGGCTTAGAATCAGGACTTCAACGATGTTTTGAACGTCATGGAGCATATGAGATGTTCCAAGAGTTGAAGTTGATATTTCAAGCAAATGCCCGGATTGAGAGATATGAAGTCTCCAATAAGTTCTATAGCTGCAAGATGGAGGAGAACAGTTCTATCAGTGAGCATATACTCAAAATGTCTGGGTATAATAATCACTTGATTCAATTGGGAGTTAATCTTCCAGATGATTGTGTCATTGACAGAATTCTCCAATCACTGACACCAAGCTACAAGAGCTTCGTGATGAACTATAATATGCAAGGGATGAATAAGACTATTCCCGAGCTCTTCGCAATGCTGAAAGCTGCGGAGGTAGAAATCAAGAAGGAGCATCAAGTGTTGATGGTCAACAAGACCACTAGTTTCAAGAAAAAGGGCAAAGGAAAGAAGAAGGGGAACTTCAAAAAGAACAGCAAGCAAGTTGCTACTCAAGAGAAGAAACCCAAACCTGGACCTAAGCCTGAAACTGAGTGCTTCTACTGCAAGCAGACTGGTCACTGGAAGCGGAGCTGCCCCAAGTATTTGGCGGATAAGAAGGATGGCGAGGTGAACAAAGGTATATGTGATATACATGTTATTGATGTCTCGGTCATGTCTACATTGTTCTCGAACCCGTAGGGTCCGCACGCTTAAGGTTTCGATGACAGTTATATTATGAGTTTATGAGTTTTGATGTACCGAAGTTAGTTCGGAGTCCCGGATGTGATCATGGACATAACGAGGAGTCTCAAAATGGTCGAGACATAAAGATTGATATATTGGACGACTATATTCGGACACCGGAAGTGTTCCGGGTGATTTCGGAGAAAACCGGAGTACCGGAGGGTTACCGGAACCCCCCGGGAGAAGTAATGGGCCATATGGGCCTTAGTGGAGAGAGAGAAGGGCAGCCAGGGTGGGCCGCGCGCCTCCTCCCCCTGGTCCGAATTGGACTAGGAGAGGGGGGGCGGCGCCCCCCTTTCCTTCTCCCTCCCCATTTCCTTCCCCCTCCTAGTAGGAGTCCTACTCCTACTAGGAGGAGGACTCCTCCTTGGCGCGCCTATAGGGCCGGCTGGCCTCCTCCCCTTTCTCCTTTATATACGGGGGCAGGGGGCACCCCTAGACACACAAGTTGATCCACGTGATCGTTTTCTTAGCCGTGTGCGGTGCCCCCTTCCACTATAATCCTCGATAATATTGTAGCGGCGCTTAGGCGAAGCCCTGCGATGGTAGAACATCAAGATCATCACCACGCCGTCGTGCTGACGGAACTCTTCCCCGACACTTTGCTGGATCGGAGTCCGGGGATCGTCATCGAGCTGAACGTGTGCTAAAACTCAGAGGTGCCGTAGTTTCGGTGCTTGATTGGTCGGGCCGTGAAGACGTACGACTACATCAACCGCGTTGTGCTAACGCTTCCGCTGTCGGTCTACAAGGGTACGTAGATCACACTCTCCCCTCTCATTGCTATGCATCACCATGATCTTGCGTGTGCGTAGGAATTTTTTTGAAAATTACTATGTTCCCCAACAGTGGCATCCGAGCCTAGGTTTTATGTGTTGATGTTATATGCACGAGTAGAACACAAGTGAGTTGTGGGCGATATAAGTCATACTGCTTACCAGCATATCATACTTTGGTTCGGCGGTATTGTTGGACGAAGCGGCCTGGACCGACATTACGCGTACGCTTACGCGAGACCGGTTCTCCCGACGTGCTTTGCACAAAGGTGGCTAGTGGGTGTCAGTTTCTCCAACTTTAGTTGAACCGAGTGTGGCTACGCCCGGTCCTTGCGAAGGTTAAAACAACACCAACTTGACAAACTATCATTGTGGTTTTGATGCGTAGGTAAGATTGGTTCTTGCTTAAGCCTGTAGCAGCCACGTAAAACTTGCAACAACAAAGTAGAGGACGTCTAACTTGTTTTTGCAGGGCATGTTGTGATGTGATATGGTCAAGACATGATGCTAAATTTTATTGTATGAGATGATCATGTTTTGTAACCAAGTTATCGGCAACTGGCAGGAGCCATATGGTTGTCGCTTTATTGTATGCAATGCAATTGCGCTGTAATGCTTTACTTTATCACTAAGCGGTAGCGATAGTCGTGGAAGCATAAGATTGGCGAGACGACAACGAGGCTACGATGGTGATCAAGGTGTCGCGCCGGTGACGATGGTGATCACGACGGTGATGGGTTTCGTAGTAATTTCAAAAAATTTCCTGCGCACACGCAAGATCATGTGATGCATAGCAACGAGAGGGGAGAGTGTTGTCTACGTACCCAACGCAGACCGACTGCGGAAGCGCTGACACGACGTAGAGGAAGTAGTCGTACGTCTTCACGATCCAACCGATCAAGCACCGAAACTACGGCACCTCCGAGTTCGAGCACACGTTCAGCTCGATGATGATCCCCGGACTCCGATCCAGCAAAGTGTCGGGGAAGAGTTCCGTTAGCACGACGGCGTGGTGACGATCTTGATGAACTACAGCAGCAGGGCTTCGCCTAAACTCCGCTACAGTATTATCGAGGAATATGGTGGCAGGGGGCACCGCACACGGCTAAGGAATAGATCACGTGGATCAACTTGTGTCTTTCTGGGGTGCCTCTGCCTCAGTATATAAAGGAGCCAAGGGGGAGGGGGGCGCCGGCCAAGGAGGATGGCGCAGGAGGAGTCCTACTCCTTTCGGGAGTAGGACTCCCCCCCCAATCCTATTCCAACTAGGATTCCCAAGGGGGAAAGAGGGAGAGGGGTGGCCGGCCACCTCTCCTAGTCCTAATAGGACTAGGGGAGGGGGGAGGTGCGCAGCCCCCTTGGGCTGCCCCTTTCTCCTTTCCACTAAGGCCCATGAAGGCCCATATGGCTCCCGGGGGTTTCCGGTAACCTCCCGGTAACCCGGTAAAATCCCGATTTCACCCGGAACACTTCCGATATTCAAATATAGGCTTCCAATATATCAATCTTTACGTCTCGACCATTTTGAGACTCCTCGTCATGTCCGTGATCACATCCGGGACTCTGAACAACCTTCGGTACATCAAAATGCATAAACTCATAATATAACTGTCATCGTAACCTTAAGCGTGCGGACCCTACGGGTTCGAGAACAATGTAGACATGACCGAGACACGTCTCCGGTCAATAACCAATAGCGGGACCTGGATGCCCATATTGGCTCCTACATATTCTACGAAGATCTTTATCGATCAGACCGCATAACAACATACGTTGTTCCCTTTGTCATCGGTATGTTACTTGTCCGAGATTCGATCGTCGGTATCCAATACCTAGTTCAATCTCGTTACTGGCAAGCCTCTTTACTCGTTCCGTAATACATCATCTCACAACTAACAAATTAGTTGTAATGCTTGCAAGGCTTATGTGATGTGTATTACCGAGAGGGCCCAGAGATACCTCTTCGACAATCGGAGTGACAAATCCTAATCTCGAAATACGCCAACCCAACATCTACCTTTAGAGACACCTGTAATGCTCCTTTATAATCACCCAGTTACGTTGTGACGTTTGGTAGCACCCAAAGTGTTCCTCCGGCAAATGGGAGTTGCATAATCTCATAGTCATAGGAACATGTATAAGTCATGAAGAAAGCAATAGCAACGTACTAAACGATCGGGTGCTAAGCTAATGGAATGGGTCATGTCAATCAGATCATTCAACTAATGATGTGACCTCGTTAATCAAATAACAACTCATTGTTCATGGTCAAGAAACATAACCATCTTTGATTAACGAGCTAGTCAAGTAGAGGCATACTAGTGACACTTTGTTTGTCTATGTATTCACACATGTATTATGTTTCCGGTTAATACAATTCTAGCATGAATAATAAACATTTATCATGATTATAAGGAAATAAATAATAACTTTATTATTGCCTCTAGGGCATATTTCCTTCAGTCTCCCACTTGCACTAGAGTCAATAATCTAGATTACACTATAATGATTCTAACACCCATGGAGCCTTGGTGCTGATCATGTTTTGCTCGTGGAAGAGGCTTAGTCAACGGGTCTGCAACATTCAGATCCGTATGTATCTTGCAAATCTCTATGTCTCCCACCTGGACTAGATCCCGGATGGAGTTGAAGCGTCTCTTGATGTGTTTGGTCCTTTTGTGAAATCTGGATTCCTTTGCCAAGGCAATTGCACCAGTATTGTCACAAAAGATTTTCATTGGACCCGATGCATTAGGTATGACACCTAGATCGGATATGAACTCCTTCATCCAGACTCCTTCGTTCGCTGCTTTCGAAGCAGCTATGTACTCCGCTTCACATGTAGATCCCGCTACGACACTTTGTTTAGAACTGCACCAACTGAAAGCTCCATCGTTTAATGTAAACACGTATCTGGTTTGCGATTTAGAATCGTCCGGATCAGTGTCAAAGCTTGCATCAACGTAACCTTTTACGGTGAGCTCTTTGTCACCTCCATATACGAGAAACATATCCTTAGTCCTTTTCAGGTATTTCAGGATGTTCTTGACCGCTGTCCAGTGATCCACTCCTGGATTACTTTGGTACCTCCCTGCTAAACTTATAGCAAGGCACACATCAGGTTTGGTACACAGCATTGCATACATGATAGATCCTATGGCTGATGCATAGGGAACATCTTTCATATTCTCTCTATCTTCTGCAGTGGTCGGGCATTGATTCTTACTCAACTTCACACCTTGTAACACAGGCAAGAACCCTTTCTTTTCTTGATCCATTTTGAACTTCTTCAAAAAAATTGTCAAGGTATGTGCTTTGTGAAAGTCCAATTAAGCGTCTTGATCTATCTCTATAGATCTTAATGCGTAATATGTAAGTAGCTTCACCGAGGTCTTTCATAGAAAAACTCTTATTCAAGTATCCCTTTATGCTATCCAGAAATTCTATATCATTTCCAATCAGCAATATGTCATCCACATATAATATTAGAAATGCTACAGAGCTCCCACTCACTTTCTTGTAAATACAGTCTTCTCCGAAAGTCTGTATAAAGCCAAATGCTTTGATCACACTATCAAAACGTTTATTCCAACTCCGAGAGGCTTGCACCAGTGCATAAATGGATCGCTGGAGCTTGCACACTTTGTTAGCTCCCTTTGGATCGACAAAACCTTCCGGTTGCATCATATACAACTCTTCTTCCAGAAATCCATTCAGGAATGCAGTTTTGACATCCATCTGCCAAATTTCATAATCATAAAATGCGGCAATCGCTAACATGATTCAGACGGACTTAAGCATCGCTACGGGTGAGAAGGTCTCATCGTAGTCAATCCCTTGAACTTGCCGAAAACCTTTTGCGACAAGTCGAGCTTTGTAGATAGTAACATTACCATCAGCGTCAGTCTTCTTCTTAAAGATCCATTTATTCTCAATTGCTTGCCGATCATCGGGCAAGTCAACCAAAGTCCATACTTTGTTCTCATACATGGATCCCATCTCAGATTTCATGGCTTCAAGCCACTTTGCGGAATCTGGGCTCACCATCACTTCTTCATAGTTCGTAGGTTCATCATGATCTAGTAGCATGACTTCCAGAACAGGATTGCCGTACCACTCTGGTGCGGATCTTACTCTAGTTGATCTACGAGGTTCAGTAGTATCTTGATCTGAAGTTTCATGATTATTATCATTGGCTTCCTCACTAACTGGTGTAGGTGTCACTGAAACTGTTTTCTGTGATGTACTACTTTCCAGTAAGGGAGCAGGTACAGTTACCTCGTCAAGTTCTACTTTCCTCCCACTCACTTCTTTCGAGAGAAACTCCTTCTCTAGAAAGGATCCATTCTTGGCAACGAATGTCTTGCCTTCGGATCTATGATAGAAGGTGTACCCAACAGTTTCCTTTGGGTATCCTATGAAGACACATTTCTCCGATTTGGGTTCGAGCTTATCAGGTTGAAGCTTTTTCACATAAGCATCGCAGCCCCAAACTTTAAGAAATGACAACTTTGGTTTCTTGCCAAACCACAGTTCATAAGGCGTCGTCTCAACGGATTTTGATGGTGCCCTATTTAATGTGAATGCAGCCGTCTCTAGAGCATAACCCCAAAACGATAGCGGTAAATCAGTAAGAGACATCATAGATCGCACCATATCTAGTAAAGTACGATACGACGTTCGGACACACCATTACGCTGTGGTGTTCCGGGTGGCGTGAGTTGCGAAACTATTCCACAGTTTTTCAAATGTACACCAAACTCGTAACTCAAATATTCTCCTCCACGATCAGATCGTAGAAACTTTATTTTCTTGTTACGATGATTTTCAACTTCACTCTGAAATTCTTTGAACTTTTCAAATGTTTCAGACTTATGTTTCATTAAGTAGATATATCCATATCTGCTTAAATCATCTGTGAAGGTGAGAAAATAACGATATCCACCACGAGCCTCAATATTCATCGGACCACATACATCGGTATGTATGATTTCCAACAAATCTGTTGCTCTCTCCATAGTACCGGAGAACGGTGTTTTAGTCATCTTGCCCATGAGGCACGGTTCGCAAGTACCAAGTGATTCGTAATCAAGTGGTTCCAAAAGTCCATCAGTATGGAGTTTCTTCATGCGCTTTACACCGATATGACCTAAATGACAGTGCCACAAATAAGTTGCACTTTCATTATCAACTCTGCATCTTTTGGCTTCAACATTATGAATATGTGTATTACTACTATCGAGATTCAATAAAAATAGACCACTCTTCAAGGGTGCATGACCATAAAAGATATTACTCATATAAATAGAACAACCATTATTCTCTGATTTAAATGAATAACCGTCTCGCATTAAACAAGATCCAGATATAATGTTCATGCTCAACGCTGGCACCAAATAACAATTATTTAGGTCTAATATTAATCCCGAAGGTAGATGTAGAGGTAGCGTGCCGACCGCGATCACATCGACTTTGGAACCGTTTCCCACGCGCATCGTCACCTCGTCCTTTGCCAGTGCCCGCTTATTCTGTAGTCCCTGTTTCGAGTTGCAAATATTAGCAACAGAACCAGTATCAAATACCAAGGTGCTACTGCGAGCTCTAGTAAGGTACACATCAATAACATGTATATCACATATACCTTTGTTCACCTTGCCATCCTTCTTATCCGCCAAATACTTGGGGCAGTTCCGCTTCCAGTGACCAGTCTGCTTGCAGTAGAAGCACTCAGTTTCAGGCTTAGGTCCAGATTTGGGTTTCTTCTCCTGAGCAGCAACTTGCTTGCTGTTCTTCTTAAAGTTCCCCTTCTTCTTCCCTTTGCCCTTTTTCTTGAAACTAGTGGTCTTGTTAACCATCAACACTTGATGCTCCTTCTTGATTTCTACCTCCGCAGATTTCAGCATTGCGAAGAGCTCGGGAATAGTCTTGTTCATCCCTTGCATATTATAGTTCATCACGAAGCTCTTGTAGCTTGGTGGCAGTGATTGGAGAATTCTGTCAATGACGCAATCATCCGGAAGATTAATTTCCAATTGAATCAAGTGATTATTATACCCAGACATTTTGAGTATATGCTCACTGACAGAACTGTTCTCCTCCATCTTGCAGCTATAGAACTTATTGGAGACTTCATATCTCTCAATCCGGGCATTTGCTTGAAATATTAACTTCAACTCCTGGAACATCTCATATGCTCCATGACGTTCAAAACGTCGTTGAAGTCCCGATTCTAAGCCGTAAAGCATGGCACACTGAACTATCGAGTAGTCATCAGCTTTGCTCTGCCAGACGTTCATAACATCTGGTGTTGCTCCAGCAGCAGGCCTGGCACCCAGCGGTGCTTCCAGGACGTAATTCTTCTGAGCAGCAATGAGGATAATCCTCAAGTTACGGACCCAGTCCATGTAATTGCTACCATCATCTTTCAACTTTGCTTTCTCAAGGAACGCATTAAAATTCAACGGAACAACAGCACGAGCCATCTATCTACAATCAACATAAACAAGCAAGATACTATCAGGGACTAAGTTCATGATAAATTTAAGTTCAATTAATCATATTACTAAAGAACTCCCACTTAGATAGACATCCCTCTAATCTTCTAAGTGATTACGTGATCCAAATCAACTAAACCATAACCGATCATCACATGAGATGGAGTAGTTTTCAATGGTGAACATTGTTTATGTTGATCATATCTACTATATGATTCACGCTCGACCTTTCGGTCTCCGTGTTCCGAGGCCATATCTGCATATGCTAGGCTCGTCAAGTTTAACCTGAGTATTCTGCTTGTGCAAAAACTGGCTTGCACCCGTTGTAGATGGACGTAGAGCTTATCACACCCGATCATCACGTGGTGTCTGGGCACGACGAACTTTGGCAACGGTGCATACTCAGGGAGAACACTTCTTGATAATTTTAGTGAGAGATCATCTTATAATGCTACCGTCAATCAAAGCAAGATAAGATGCATAAAAGGATAAACATCACATGCAATCAATTTAAGTGATATGATATGGCCATCATCATCTTGTGCTTGTGATATCCATCTCCGAAGCACCGTCATGATCACCATCGTCACCGGCGCGACACCTTGATCTCCATCGTAGCATCGTTGTCGTCTCGCCAATCTTATGCTTCCACGACTATCACTACCGTTTAGTAATAAAGTAAAGCATTACATCGCGATTGCATTGCATACAATAAAGCGACAACCATATGGCTCCTGCCAGTTGCCGATAACTCGGTTACAAAACATGATCATCTCATACAACAAAATTCAGCATCATGCCTTGACCATATCACATCACAACATGCCCTGCAAAAACAAGTTAGACGTCCTCTACTTTGTTGTTGCAAGTTTTACGTGGCTGCTACGGGCTTAAGTAAGAACCAATCTCACCTACGCATCAAAACCACAACGATAGTTTGTCAAATAGACTCCGTTTTAACCTTCGCAAGGACCGGGCGTAGCCATACTTGGTTCAACTAAAGTTGGAGAGACAGTCACCCGCAAGCCATCTATGTGCAAAGCACGTCGAGGGAACCGGTCTTGCGTAAGCGTACGCGTAAGGTTGGTCCGGGTCGTCTCGTCCAACAATGCCGCCGAACCAAAGTATGACATGCTGGTAGGCAGTATGACTTATATCACCCACAACTCACTTGTGTTCTACTCGTGCATATAACATCAACATAAATAACCTAGGCTCAGATGCCACTGATGGGTTTCGTAGTAATTTCAAAAAATTTCCTACGCACACGCAAGATCATGTGATGCATAGCAACGAGAGGGGAGAGTGTTGTCTACGTACCCAACGCAGACCGACTGCGGAAGCGCTGACACGACGTAGAGGAAGTAGTCGTACGTCTTCACGATCCAACCGATCAAGCACCGAAACTACGGCACCTCCGAGTTCAAGCACACGTTCAGCTCGATGATGATCCCCGGACTCCGATCCAGCAAAGTTTCGGGGAAGAGTTCCGTCAGCACGACGGCGTGGTGACGATCTTGATGAACTACAGCAGCAGGGCTTCGCCTAAACTCCGCTACAGTATTATCGAGGAATATAGTGGCAGGGGGCACCGCACACGGCTAAGGAATAGATCACGTGGATCAACTTGTGTCTTTCTGGGGTGCCTCTGCCTCAGTATATAAAGGAGCCAAGGGGGAGGGGGGCGCCGGCCAAGGAGGAGGGCGCAGGAGGAGTCCTACTCCTTCCGGGAGTAGGACTCCCCCCAATCCTATTCCAACTAGGATTCCCAAGGGGGAAAGAGGGAGAGGGGTGGCCGGCCACCTCTCCTAGTCCTAATAGGACTAGGGGAGGGGGGAGGTGCGCAGCCCCCTTGGGCTGCCCCTTTCTCCTTTCCACTAAGGCCCATGAAGGCCCATATGGCTCCCGGGGGTTTCCGGTAACCTCCCGGTAACCCGGTAAAATCCCGATTTCACCCGGAACACTTCCGATATTCAAATATAGGCTTCCAATATATCAATCTTTACGTCTCGACCATTTTGAGACTCCTCGTCATGTCCGTGATCACATCCGGGACTCCGAACAACCTTCGGTGCATCAAAATGCATAAACTCATAATATAACTGTCATCGTAACCTTAAGCGTGCGGACCCTACGGGTTCGAGAACAATGTAGACATGACCGAGACACGTCTCCGGTCAATAACCAATAGCGGGACCTGGATGCCCATATTGGCTCCTACATATTCTACGAAGATCTTTATCGGTCAGACCGCATAACAACATACGTTGTTCCCTTTGTCATCGGTATGTTACTTGTCCGAGATTCGATCGTCGGTATCCAATACCTAGTTCAATCTCGTTACCGGCAAGTCTCTTTACTCGTTCCGTAATACATCATCTCACAACTAACATATTAGTTGTAATGCTTGCAAGGCTGTTGTGATGTGTATTACCGAGAGGGCCCAGAGATACCTCTCCGACAATCGGAGTGACAAATCCTAATCTCGAAATACGCCAACCCAACATCTACCTTTGGAGGCACCTGTAATGCTCCTTTATAATCACCCAGTTACGCTGTGACGTTTGGTAGCACCCAAAGTGTTCCTCCGGCAAACGGGAGTTGCATAATCTCATAGTCATAGGAACATGTATAAGTCATGAAGAAAGCAATAGCAACATACTAAACGATCGGGTGCTAAGCTAATGGAATGGGTCATGTCAATCAGATCATTCAACTAATGATGTGACCTCGTTAATCAAATAACAACTCATTGTTCATGGTCAGGAAACATAACCATCTCTGATTAACGAGCTAGTCAAGTAGAGGCATACTAGTGACACTTTGTTTGTCTATGTATTCACACATGTATTATGTTTCCGGTTAATACAATTCTAGCATGAATAATAAACATTTATCATGATTATAAGGAAATAAATAATAACTTTATTATTGCCTCTAGGGCATATTTCCTTCAGACGGTGCTTCGAAGATGGAGATCACAAGCACAAGATGATGATGGCCATATCATATCACTTATATTGATTGCATGTGATGTTTATCTTTTATGCATCTTATCTTGCTTTGATTGACGGTAGCATTTTAAGATGATCTCTCACTAATTATCAAGAAGTGTTCTCCCTGAGTATGCACCATTGCGAAAGTTCTTCGTGCTGAGACACCACGTGATGATCGGGTGTGATAGGCTCTACGTTCAAATACAACGGGTGCAAAACAGTTGCACACGCGGAATACTCAGGTTATACTTGACGAGCCAAGCATATACAGATATGGCCTCGGAACACGGAGACCGAAAGGTCGAGCGTGAATCATATAGTAGATATGATCAACATAGTGATGTTCACCAATGAAACTACTCCATCTCACGTGATGATCGGACATGGTTTAGTTGATTTGGATCACGTAATCACTTAGGGGATTAGAGGGATGTCTATCTAAGTGGGAGTTCTTTAGTAATATGATTAATTGAACCTAAATTTATCATGAACTTAGTACCTGATAGTATCTTGCTTGTTTATGTTTGATTGTAGATAGATGGCCCGTGCTGTTGTTCCGTTGAATTTTAATGCGTTCCTTGAGAAAGCAAAGTTGAAAGATGATGGTAGCAATTACACGGATTGGGTCCGTAACTTGAGGATTATCCTCATTGCTGCACTGAAGAATTACGTCCTGGAAGCACCGCTGGGTGCCAGGCCTGCTGCTGGAGCGACACCAGATGTTTTGAACGTCTGGCAGAGCAAAGCTGATGACTACTCGATAGTTCAGTGTGCCATGCTTTACGGCTTAGAACCGGGACTTCAATGACATTTTGAACGTCATGGAGCATATGAGATGTTTCAAGAGTTGAAGTTAATATTTCAAGCAAATGCCTGGATTGAGAGATATGAAGTCTCCAATAAGTTCTATAGCTGCAAGATGGAGGAGAACAGTTCTGTCAGTGAGCATACACTCAAAATGTCTGGGTATAATAATCACTTGATTCAAATGGGAGTTAATCTTCCAGATGATTGCGTCATTGACAGAATTCTCCAATCACTGCCACCAAGCTACAAGAGCTTCGTGATGAACTATAATATGCAAGGGATGAATAAGACTATTCCCGAGCTCTTCGCAATGCTAAAAGCTGCGGAGGTAGAAATCAAAAAGGAGCATCAAGTGTTGATGGTCAACAAGACCACTAGTTTCAAGAAAAAGGGCAAAGGGAAGAAGAAGGGGAACTTCAAGAAGAACAGCAAGCAAGTTGCTGCTCAAGAGAAGAAACCCAAGTCTGGACCTAAGCCTGAAACTGAGTGCTTCTACTGCAAGCAGACTGGTCACTGGAAGCGGAACTGCCCCAAGTATTTGGCGGATAAGAAGGATGGCAAGGTGAACAAAGGTATATATGATATACATGTTATTGATGTGTACCTTACTAATGCTCGCAGTAGCACCTGGGTATTTGATACTGGTTCTGTTGCTAATATTTGCAACTCGAAATAGGGACTACGAATTAAGCGAAGATTGGCTAAGGACGAGGTGACGATGCGCGTGGGAAACGGTTCCAAAGTCGATGTGATCGCGGTCGGCACGCTACCTCTACATCTACCTTCGGGATTAATATTAGACCTAAATAATTGTTATTTGGTGCCAGCGTTAAGCATGAACATTATATCTGGATCTTGTTTGATGCGAGACGGTTATTCATTTAAATCAGAGAATAATGGTTGTTCTATTTATATGAGTAATATCTTTTATGGTCATGCACCCTTGAAGAGTGGTCTATTCTTATTGAATCTCGATAGTAGTAACACACATTTTCATAATGTTGAAACCAAAAGATGCAGAGTTGATAATGATAGTGCAACTTATTTGTGGCACTGCCGTTTAGGTCATATCGGTGTAAAGCGCATGAAGAAACTCCATACTGATGGACTTTTGGAATCACTTGATTATGAATCACTTGGTACTTGCGAACCGTGCCTCATGGGCAAGATGACTAAAACACCGTTCTCCGGTACTATGGAGAGAGCAACAGATTTGTTGGAAATCATACATACAGATGTATGTGGTCCGATGAATATTGAGGCTCGTGGCAGATATCGTTATTGTCTCACCTTCACAGATGACTTAAGCAGATATGGGTATATCTACTTAATGAAACATAAGTCTGAAATGTTTGAAAAGTTCAAAGAATTTCAGAGTGAAGTTGAAAATCATCGTAACAAGAAAATAAAGTTTCTACGATCTGATCATGGAGGAGAATATTTGAGTTACGAGTTTGGTGTACATTTGAAACAATATGGAATAGTTTTGCAACTCACGCCACCCGGAACACCACAGCGTAATGGTGTGTCCAAACATCGTAATCGTACTTTACTAGATATGGTGCGATCTATGATGTCTCTTACTGATTTACCGCTATCGTTTTGGGGTTATGCTTTGGAGACGGCCGCATTCACGTTAAATAGGGCACCATCAAAATCCGTTGAGACGACGCCTTATGAACTATGGTTTGGCAAGAAACCAAAGTTGTCATTTCTGAAAGTTTGGGGCTGCGATGCTTATGTGAAAAAGCTTCAACCTGATAAGCTCGAACCCAAATCGGAGAAATGTGTCTTCATAGGATATCCAAAGGAGACTATTGGATACACCTTCTATCACAGATCCGAAGGCAAGACTTTTGTTGCTATGTTTGGAAACTTTCTAGAGAAGGAGTTTCTCTCGAAAGAAGTGAGTGGGAGGAAAGTAGAACTTGACGAGGTAACTATACCTGCTCCCTTATTGGAAAGTAGTGCATCACAGAAAATTGTTTCTGTGACACCTACACCAATTAGTGAGGAAGCTAATGATAATGATCATGAAACTTCAGAACAAGATACTACTGAACCTCGTAGATCAACCAGAGTGAGATCCGCGCCAGAGTGGTACGGTAATCCAGTTCTGGAAGTCATGCTACTAGATCATGATGAACCTACGAACTATGAAGAAGCGATGGTGAGCCCAGTTTCCGCAAAATGGCTTGAAGCCATGAAATCTGAGATGGGATGCATGTATGAGAACAAAGTGTGGACTTTGGTTGACTTGCCCAATGATCGGCAAGCAATTGAGAATAAATGGATCTTCAAGAAGAAGACTGACGCCGACGGTAATATTACTGTCTACAAAGCTCGACTTGTCGCAAAAGGGTTTTGGCAAGTTCAAGGGGTTGACTACGATGAGACCTTCTCACCCGTAGCGATGCTTAAGTCTATCCAAATCATGTTAGCAATTGCCGCATTTTATGATTATGAAATTTGGCAGATGGATGTCAAAACTGCATTCCTGAACGGATTTCTGGAAGAAGAGTTGTATATGATGCAACCAGAAGGTTTTGTCGATCCAAAGGGAGCTAACAAAGTGTGCATGCTCCAGCGATCCATTTATGGACTGGTGCAAGCCTCTCGGAGTTGGAATAAATGCTTTGATAGTGTGATCAAAGCATTTGGTTTTATACAGACTTTTGGAGAAGCCTGTATTTACAAGAAAGTGAGTGGGAGATCTGTAGCATTTCTGATATTATATGTGGATGACATATTACTGATCGGAAATGATATAGAATTTCTGGATAGCATAAAGGGATACTTGAATAAGAGTTTTTCAATGAAAGACCTCGGTGAAGCTGCTTACATATTAGGCATAAAGATCTATAGAGATAGATCAAGACGTTTAATTGGACTTTCACAAAGCACATACCTTGACAAGATTTTGAAGAAGTTCAAAATGGATCAAGCAAAGAAAGGGTTCTTGCATGTGTTACAAGGTGTGAAGTTGAGTCAGACTCAATGCCCGACCACTGCAGAAGATAGAGAGAAAATGAAAGATGTTCCCTATGCTTCAGCCATAGGCTCTATCATGTATGCAATGTTGTGTACCAGACCTGATGTGTGCCTTGCTATAAGTCTAGCAGGGAGGTACCAAAGTAATCCAGGAGTGGATCACTGGACAGCGGTCAAGAACATCCTAAAGTACCTGAAAAGGACTAAGGATATGTTTCTCATATATGGAGGTGACAAAGAGCTCATCGTAAACAGTTACGTTGATGCAAGCTTTGACACTGATCCGGACGATTCTAAATCGCAAACCGGATACGTGTTTACATTAAACAGTGGAGCTGTCAGTTGGTGTAGTTCTAAACAAAGCGTCGTGGCGGGATCTACGTGTGAAGCGGAATACATAGCTGCTTCGGAAGCAGCAAATGAAGGAGTCTGGATGAAGGAGTTCATATCCGATCTAGGTGTCATACCTAGTGCATCGGGTCCAATGAAAATCTTTTGTGAGAATACTGGTGCAATTTCCTTGGCGAAGGAATCCAGATTTCACAAGAGAACCAAGCACATCAAGAGATGCTTCAATTCCATCCGGGATCTAGTCCAGGTGGGAGACATAGAGATTTGCAAGATACATACGGATCTGAATGTTGCAGACCCGTTGACTAAGCCTCTTCCACGAGCAAAACATGATCAGCACCAAGGCTCCATGGGTGTTAGAATCATTACAGTGTAATCTAGATTATTGACTCTAGTGCAAGTGGGAGACTGAAGGAAATATGCCCTAGAGGCAATAATAAAGTTATTATTTATTTCCTTATATCATGATAAAAGTTTATTATTCATGCTAGAATTGTATTAACCGGAAACATAATACATGTGTGAATACATAGACAAACAGAGTGTCACTAGTATGCCTCTACTTGACTAGCTCGTTAATCAAAGATGGTTATGTTTCCTAACCATGGACAAAGAGTTGTTATTTGATTAACGGGATCACATCATTAGTTGAATGATCTGATTGACATGACACATTCCATTAGCTTAGCACCTGATCGTTTAGTATGTTGCTATTGCTTTCTTCATGACTTATACATGTTCCTATGACTATGAGATTATGCAACTCCCGTTTGCCAAAGGAACACTTTGTGTGCTACCAAACGTCACAATGTAACTGGGTGATTATAAAGGAGCTCTACAGGTGTCTCCAAAGGTACATGTTGGGTTGGCGTATTTTGAGATTAGGATTTGTCACTCCGATTGTCGGAGAGGTATCTCTGGGCCCTCTCAGTAATGCACATCACTTAAGCCTTGCAAGCATTGCAACTAATGAGTTAGTTGCGGGATGATGTATTACGGAACGAGTAAAGAGACTTGCCGGTAACGAGATTGAACTAGGTATGGGATACCGACGATCGAATCTCGGGCAAGTAACATACCGATGACAAAGGGAACAACGTATGTTGTTATGCGGTCTGACCGACAAAGATCTTCGTAGAATATGTAGGAGCCAATATGAGCATCCAGGTTCCGCTATTGGTTATTTACCGGAGACGTGTCTCGGTCATGTCTACATTGTTCTCGAACCCGTAGGGTCCGCACGCTTAAGGTTTCGATGACAGTTATATTATGAGTTTATGAGTTTTGATGTACCGGAGTTAGTTCGGAGTCCCGGATGTGATCACAGACATGATGAGGAGTCTTGAAATGGTCGAGACATAAAGATTGATATATTGGACGGCTATATTCGGACACCGGAAGTGTTCCAGGGAAGTTTCGGATAGAACCGGAGCACCAGGGGGTTACCGGAACCCCCCGGGGGGTTAATGGGCCTCATGGGCCTAAAGTGGAGAAGAGGAGGGGCTGCCAGGGCAGGCCGCGCGCCCCTCTTCCCCTAGTCCGAATTGGACAAGGAGGGAGGGGCGGCGCCCCCCCTTTTTCTTCTCTCCTTCCCCCTCTCCTACTTGGACAAGGAAAGGGAGGGGAGTCCTACTCCCGGTAGGAGTAGGACTCCTCCTGCGCGCCTCCTACTAGGGCCGGCCGCACCCCCCCCCTTGGATCCTTTATATACGGAGGCAAGGGGCACCCCTAGACACACAAGTTGATCCACGTGATCATATTCTTAGTCGTGTGCGGTGCCCCCTTCCACCATAGTCCTCGATAATATTGTAGCGGTGCTTAGGCGAAGCCCTGCGACGGTAGTACATCAAGATCGTCACCACGCCGTCGTGCTGACGAAACTCTTCCCCGACACTTTGCTGGATTGGAGACCGGGGATCATCATCGAGCTGAACGTGTGCTAGAACTCGGAGGTGCCGTAGTTTCGGTGCTTGAT
>NC_053022.1:505555584-505571709 GCF_003073215.2 Triticum urartu | reverse complement strand
CTTCTCTCTTTGTTAAGAAGAAGGATGGGACAAACCGATTAGTCCAAGACTACCGTCCTATAAACCAAGCTACCATTCAGAATAAATACCCTCTTCCTCGGATCAATGATCTTTATGATCAACTGGCTGGCTCATCAGTGTTCTCCAAACTCGACTTGAGGTTGGGTTACCACCAGATCCGTGTTCGGGAGGAGGACATCCCAAAAACCGCCTTCGTGACTCGGTATGGATCATACGAGTACAACGTCATGTCATTCGGCTTAACGAATGCTCCAGCCACCTTCTCTCGTCTGATGAACTATATATTCATGGATTACCTCGACAAGTTCGTCGTGGTTTATTTGGACGATATCCTCGTATTTTCCAAGAACAAGGAGGAACATGCTGAACATCTTCGTCTTGTGCTGGAAAAGCTTCGGGAGCATCAGCTGTATGCTAAGTATTCCAAGTGTGAATTCTGGCTCCCCGAAGTAACCTATCTTGGGCACGTCATCTCCAAAGATGGTATTGCCGTCAACCCTGAACGAGTTCAGGCTATACTCGATTGGACTCCTCCGAAGAATGTGAAGCAAGTCCGAAGTTTTCTCGGTCTCACCAGCTATTGCCATCGATTCGTCGAGAACTTCTCCAAGATTGCCAGGCCTCTGACTAATTTGTTGCA
This sequence comes from Triticum urartu, assembly GCF_003073215.2. NCBI lineage: Eukaryota > Viridiplantae > Streptophyta > Magnoliopsida > Poales > Poaceae > Triticum > Triticum urartu. The sequence continues at coordinate 505,571,048 of NC_053022.1, read as the reverse complement.
TAAGGGTGTCAAGTTCGACTGGACAGACAAGTGTCAGGAAAGTTTCCAGGCGCTCAAAGACAAGTTGACTTCTGCCCCCGTACTTGCTCCACCTGATACTAAGAAGGACTTCGTCATTTACTGCGATGCTTCCCGTCAAGGATTAGGCTGTGTCCTAATGCAAGAGCGCAGAGTGATTGCTTATGCCTCTCGTCAACTGCGCCCTCACGAAGAAAACTACCCAGTTCACGACCTCGAGCTTGCTGCTGTCATTCATGCACTGAAGCAGTGGCGGCATTACCTTCTCGGTAATCGTTGCGAGATCTTCACCGACCATCAAAGTCTGAAGTATCTGTTTACCCAGCCAGATTTGAACCTACGCCAGCAAAGATGGATGGAGACTGTTGCAGACTTTGACGTGGGTATATCCTATACCCCCGGCAAGGCTAATGTAATGGCTGATGCCTTGAGCCGCAAGTCTTACTGCAACCACCTCCAGGTCCACAAAGTTCAGCCCTCGCTTACCGAAGAATTTAGAAGGCTGAACCTCCATATTGTTCCTCCGGGATCACTCGCTCCCCCTCCCGAAGATTTCCCCAAACGGAACCTCCATGTTGTTCCCAAGGGTTCTCTCAATACCCTGGTTGCGAAACCAGATCTTGTGGACACCATCAAATGGATACAGAAATGTGACGATGAAGTCCTCAAGATTAAGCGCGACCTAAAAAAAGGGAAGCCCTCATTCTTCACGATCGCCGACGATGGCGCCTTGTATTTCAAAGGCCGCCTAGTGGTACCATGTTCGAAGAAAAACCTGGATAAGACTAAAAGGTTTATGCAAGAAGCTCATGATACGCCTCTGTCCATCCATCCTGGTAGTACAAAGATGTATCAGGATATTCGTCAAAGATTCTGGTGGTCTAATATGAAGCAGGACATTGCTCGTTATGTTGCTGAGTGTGACATTTGTCGCCGAATCAAAGCAGAGCATCAAAGGCCTGCTGGAACTCTGCAACCTATCTCTATTCCTAAATGGAAATGGGACCATGTTGAGATGGACTTCGTCACTGGATTTCCCAAATCACAGAAAGGTAATGATGCTATTCTTGTCGTCATTGACCGGCTTTCCAAAGTTGCCCATTTCCTAGCGGTCAAAGAGACAATCACTGCTAGTCAGCTTGCTACTCTCTACATGGCCAGAATTGTTTCACTTCACGGAATCCCACTGGTTATCAGTTCAGACCGTGGCAGTTTATTCACTTCAAGATTCTGGGCAAGTTTCCAAGAAGCTATGGGGACTCACTTATCTTTCAGTACTGCGTTTCATCCGCAGTCACAAGGGCAAGTTGAACGTGTCAACCAAGTTCTCGAAGACATGCTTCGAGCTTGTGTAATCTCATTCGGCAAGAAATGGGAGGAATCTCTTCCATATGCCGAGTTCTCTTATAATAATAGCTATCAAGCTAGTCTGAAGATGTCTCCCTTCGAAGTGCTTTATGGACGAAAGTGTCGAACCCCTCTGAACTGGTCAGAAACTGGGGAGCGTCCACTCTTCGGTCCGGATATTATCCAACTGGTCAGAAACTGGGGAGCGTCCCCCACGCCGCCACTCCCTCTTCCCCCCTCCCGATCCAATCTGGATCGGGGCGAAGACCCCCACTTCCCCTCGCTACTCGCTCCCCTCCTCTCGGAGCGCCCGCGCCCGGAGACAGTCGCCGCCCGCCGGCGCCGAGCACCAACCTCCGGCCTCCTCCTCGCGTTTTCCTTCCGCCGCGCCTTCGTCCTCCTCCACGGCGTCGCCTCGCTGGACGCCCACCGCCACTCCATTGCCGAGCCCCGAAGTCACCCCGACGCCCGTCGCCACCACCACGTCGCTCGTCCCCGTCGCCCTCCTCACGCCCGCTGCCTAGTCCCTACTTCCCGCCGTGAGCAGCCGCCTTTTCCCCTCCTCCTCTGTGTCGCCTCGCGCGCACGCACACCGCCTCGCCGGTCACCGCCCCTTCCCCATGCTCGTCACGAAGCCTCCGCCACGGGCCTGCCCCTGTTGGTCGTGTCCGCGCCCGGTGCGTGGCCGCGCCCTGCGCCTCGCCTGCGGGCACGCTCGCGGCCTCCTTCCCGTGCGCGCTCACCGTGGTCGCGTCCCTGTTGGTCGCCGTCGACCCCGCACCGCCCCGCCTCACCAGGACTATGCACGACCACGCCCTTGCTCGCCTCGTCGCCGACGGTCGTGCGCCCCGGAGCTCTGCTCTGCCCCTGAACACCACCTCCGCCGTCGCAGTTCGCGCACCCCGCCCTCGGTTGTTGCCGCTGCGGCCTGGGGGCCTCGCCATGCCGCCCCCGCGCGCTGGTCGCCGCTCAGGCTTCGGCCACGCCCGCGGGGCCCGTCGTCGGGTTCACCCGCACGCCCGAACCGCTCGGGCTGGTGCCCGACACCCGGCACCCGCAAAGCCCCTCTGGGCCAATGACAGGGGGCCCCACGCCCAGAACGATTCAAAAAAAAGAGAAAATAATAATAATAATAAAATTAATTAATTGATTAATTAATTAAGGGATTAATTAGGTTAATTAATTATAATTAGATTAATCTAATCACTAATTAACCTAATTAACTGTTAGTTAATTAAAACAGAGTATGACGATCGGGACCCACCTGTCAGGTTGACCAAGTCAACTACTGACGTCATGCTGACGTCAGCAGACACTATTCTGGATAATGTTGATTAAATTAAATAAATAAATCCTAAAAATGATTTGAATCTTTTAAAATTAATATAAAATAAACCGTAGCTCGGATGGAAAAACTTTATACATGAAAGTTGCTCAGAACGACGAGACGAATTCGGATACGCAGCCCGTTCGTCCGCCACGTGTCCCTAGCATAGTGAACCTGCAACATTTCACCTCCGGTTCATCTGTCCGAAAACGTGAAACCCCCTTCCACACTCCTTGGCCGAAGTCGAGTCTAGACATTGCAAAAACTTTTACTAATTTGGTTGTGTGCCTTACGGGCCCACGTCTCCATCGGGTGGTACTAGGATCTTTTACTCCTCGACCTTTACTCTGGGACTCTGAACTCTCTTCTACTCGGGTTAAACGAATTTACTAACTATCACTAGGATCCCGTGACCACATTCACCCCAAAGTTGGATAAAGCCATAGTTATTCCTTGGAATTGTATTTTGATCAATTTCCACACTGTCATTTGACTCCTTTTGAAACATCTTTGTTTTCAGATGGAACCCACGAGGCAGGTCGTGCGCCACACGACGGCCATTGGTGCCTCGGGATCACCTGCGGTGCTAGCAGAGATGATGACCTATCTGGGTTATCGCTGGCACCCTGAGTACACCGTCTTTGAGGAGTACCAGGACTTTAACCAGGAGCAGTACCGAGCCATCGTCCACCTCTACTCTCGAGAGTATGACTCCACTACCGTGCTGCACACTGCTCATGGTGTTGGAGTGACTATCGATATGGCAGTCCACGATGCTGCTTATGTTGCTCTGACACGTCTTCGAGGAGAGTATCAGGAGTTGGATACCTCCCCCTTCAGGCACATTGCTATCCCATCCGATGTTGGTGCGGAGGGATACTACACCGCTGCCTACTCCACTGTCACCCGAGAGCCCTTCTACCATCAGAACCTGGTTCTGCATGCTGATGGGCTGGATAGAGCTAACCGAGCTCTTCGCCACGAGTTGTACACCACCCGTCAGCACCTGTATCGTGCTCTGACGCTGTTGCACCCCTCTGTCCGCTCTGGTGATCTGTCGCGTTCTGCGATCTACCCTGCCCGGACCGTGATGCCCCAGGGCGTCGGCTGGCCAGATGTGGGAGGCTACTCTCCTGCATTGGGTCCTCTCCTGCCACCTGCGCATCGGGTTCCGCACCAGAGTATCCATGGGCCCCAGGCTACTCGCGTGGAGGTCTTCCCTTCGCGTCACTACCAGCTGTCGGGCTACACCTACCTCCGCAGTACCGCATGGGACTGACGTAGACTTGCTTATTAGTGTTAGATGCATTCGCCGCGAGCCTGTGTGCCGCCTATGATGTCTTAGCCTATGTACCGAACTCTGTGTAACGAACTCTATGCTGATCTCTTTTGTAAGATATGCCGACTACTATGTAGTATCTATCATGCTACGTTCGTTGTGCATGTTTCATCATGAATGATTCTTGTTTTTACAATTCCTCAATGCTGAACTACCCCTGTTAAATATTAGCAGGATGGTTAGACCAGGTGGTCGTGGTCGTGGTGGCAACGCCCCACCACCGCCTGAGTACATGGCTGGTATGATCCAACAGCTTGAGATGAATCGCCAGTTCATGGAGAATATGATGGCTCAGTTTCCTCGCCCCAATATGAACCAGCAGCCAACCCCAGTAACTCTGCAGGATTTCATGCGCCTGAACCCAACTATGTACCGCAGCTCAACTCAGCCTCTGGATGCTGATGACTGGCTCCGTGACATCACCTATGAGATGGAGTCTGCTGATGTAGCCCCTGCCAGCTATGTCACCTTTGCTTCCTTCTTCCTGAAGGGACCCGCAGCTCAATGGTGGGACAGCCACAGGAGTACTCTGCCAGCTGGAACAATCATCACCTGGCCAGACTTCCAAGCTGCCTTCCGTGCTCGCTTCATTCCTCAGGGAGTTATGGACCGGAAGAAGCGTGAGTTCCGCAACCTCACCCAAGGCAACAGAACTGTGGAAGCTTATCAGCGGGAGTTTCTGGACTTGTCCCGCTATGCTGAAGAAGACATTGCAACTGATGCACGCAGACAGGAGAAGTTCCGTGATGGCCTTCAAGCTGACATCAAGCTCGCACTTCTAGTGCATGACTTTGCTGATTTCTCCACTCTGGTGAACAAAGCCATCAATGTCGAAACTGTTCTGCAGGAATACCAGAGCTCTCACAAGCGCAGCCGTGACACGGGCTCATCTTCAGGCCCGTCCTCGCAGAAGCGCAAGATATGGATTCCCAACAGCATGTACCAGCCAAGTGCACCTGCCCCAAGGCAGTCCTATGCTGCACCTCGTCTGCCTACGGCTCCAACTAGGCAGCCAAGGCTTCCAGCTCCACCACCCCAAGCTCCTGTTCCTACTCCCGAGAATGGTTTGTGCTTCAGGTGTGGACAACCAGGGCACCGTGCTAGGGAATGCAACCAGAAACAGAATCAACTGGCCCTTCCAGCAACTGGCCGTGGAAGCAACCAGCCTCGCAACAACAGTGCCAAGTCTTATGGTCGTGTTCATGCCAACCATGTTGATCTCAATGAAGTTCTAGACCAGCCTGCTACCGTGATGGGTACACTCCTCGTAAATTCAGTACCAGCATCTGTTTTATTTGATACAGGAGCATCACATTCTTTCATATCAGCTGAGTTTGCATTCATGCATGGCATCAAATACGAAGAGATGAACACTGCGATTGTGGTACACACCCCTGCGGGCCAGTGTCAAACCTCTATGGTTAGTCACAACGTTCCCGTTGAAATTGAAGGACTGGAATTCCTTGCCTCCCCCATCGTACTAAAGTCCTGTAGCATCGACCTCATTCTGGGAATGGATTGGTTGAAAGCGCATACTGCTTCTATAGTTTGCGCCACTAAGGTCGTCCATCTGCTACACCCTTCTGGCGAAATAATAGCTTACCAAGCTCATCTAGTTCAGAACGCCGAGGCACGACTTTATGCCTTGAACGCGTTGAACGCTGCACCACTCGAGGGCATTGAAAACATTCCCGTCGTTCGTGAATTCCAAGATGTCTTCCCAGAAGAACTTCCAGGGATTCCCCCTGTTAGAGCTGTCGAATTCATCATCGACTTGAAACCCGGCACCACCCCTATAGCTAAACGACCCTATAAGATGCCGCCGCATGAACTCATTGAGCTTAAGGAGGAAATCGACAAATCTCTTGTCAAAGGTTTCATTCGTCCAAGTTGCTCTCCTTGGGGAGCACCTTCTCTCTTTGTTAAGAAGAAGGATGGGACAAACCGATTAGTCCAAGACTACCGTCCTATAAACCAAGCTACCATTCAGAATAAATACCCTCTTCCTCGGATCAATGATCTTTATGATCAACTGGCTGGCTCATCAGTGTTCTCCAAACTCGACTTGAGGTTGGGTTACCACCAGATCCGTGTTCGTGAAGAGGACATCCCAAAAACCGCCTTCGTGACTCGGTATGGATCATATGAGTACACAGTCATGTCATTCGGCTTAACGAATGCTCCCGCCACCTTCTCTCGTCTGATGACTTATATATTCATGGATTACCTCGACAAGTTCGTCGTGGTTTATCTGGACGATATCCTTGTATTTTCCAAGAACGAGGAAGAACATGCTGGACATCTGCGTCTTGTGCTAGAGAAGCTTCGAGAACATCAACTGTATGCTAAGTATTCCAAGTGTGAATTCTGGCTCCCCGAAGTAACCTATCTTGGGCACGTCATCTCCAAAGATGGTATTGCCGTCAACCCTGAACGAGTTCAAGCTATTCTCGATTGGACTCCTCCGAAGAACGTCAAGCAAGTCCGAAGTTTCCTCGGTCTCGCCAGCTACTGCCATCGATTCGTCGAGAACTTCTCCAAGATTGCCAGGCCCCTGACTAATCTGTTGCATAAGGGTGTCAAGTTTGACTGGACAGACAAGTGTCAGGAAAGTTTCCAGGCGCTCAAAGACAAGTTGACTTCTGCCCCCGTACTTGCTCCACCTGATACTAAGAAGGACTTCGTCATTTACTGCGATGCTTCCCGTCAAGGATTAGGCTGTGTCCTAATGCAAGAGCGCAGAGTGATTGCTTATGCCTCTCGTCAATTGCGCCCTCACGAAGAAAACTACCCAGTTCACGACCTCGAGCTTGCTGCTGTCATTCATGCACTGAAGCAGTGGCGACATTACCTTCTCGGTAATCGTTGCGAGATCTTCACCGACCATCAAAGTCTGAAGTATCTGTTTACTCAGCCAGATTTGAACCTACGCCAGCAAAGGTGGATGGAGACTGTTGCAGACTTTGACGTGGGTATATCCTATACCCCCGGCAAGGCTAATGTAATGGCTGATGCCTTGAGCCGCAAGTCTTACTGCAACCACCTCCAGGTCCACAAAGTTCAGCCCTCGCTTACCGAAGAATTTAGAAGGCTGAACCTCCATATTGTTCCCCCGGGATCACTCGCTCCCCCTCTCGAAGGTTTCCCCAAACAGAACCTCCATGTTGTTTCCAAGGGTTCTCTCAATACCCTGGTTGCGAAACCAGATCTTGTGGACACCATCAAATGGATACAGAAATGTGACGATGAAGTCCTCAAGATTAAGCGCGACCTCAAAAAAAGAAAGCCCTCATTCTTCACTGTTGCTGACGATGGCGCCTTGTATTTCAAAGGCCGCCTAGTGGTACCATGTTCGAAGAAAAACCTGGATAAGACTAAGAGGGTTATGCAAGAAGCTCACGATACGCCTCTGTCCATCCATCCTGGTAGTACAAAGATGTACCAGGATATTCGTCAAAGATTCTGGTGGTCTAATATGAAGCAGGACATTGCTCGTTATGTTGCTGAGTGTGACGTTTGTCGCCGAATCAAAGCAGAGCATCAAAGGCCTGCTGGAACTCTGCAACCTATCTCTATTCCTGAATGGAAATGGGACCATGTTGAAATGGACTTCGTCACTGGATTTCCCAAATCTCAGAAAGGTAATGATGCTATTCTTGTCGTCATTGACCGGCTTTCCAAAGTTGCCCATTTTCTGGCGGTCAAAGAGACAATCACTGCTAGTCAGCTTGCTACTCTCTACATGTCCAGAATTGTTTCACTTCACGGTATTCCACTGGTTATCAGTTCGGACCGTGGCAGCTTATTCACCTCAAGATTCTGGGCAAGTTTCCAAGAAGCTATGGGGACTCATCTGTCGTTCAGTACTGCGTTCCATCCTCAGTCACAAGGGCAAGTTGAACGTGTCAACCAAGTTCTCGAAGACATGCTTCGAGCTTGTGTAATCTCATTCGGCAAGAAATGGGAGGAATCTCTTCCATATGCCGAGTTCTCTTATAATAATAGCTATCAAGCTAGTCTGAAGATGTCCCCCTTCGAAGTGCTTTATGGACGAAAGTGTCGAACCCCTCTGAACTGGTCAGAAACTGGGGAACGCCCACTCTTCGGTCCGGATATTATCCAACAGGCCGAAGAACAAGTTCGCATTATTCGCGAGAATCTCAAGACTGCTCAGTCACGTCAGAAAAGTCAGTATGACCGTCATCACCAAGACATGGTCTATCAACCTGGCGAAAGGGCTTATCTTCGAGTTACACCAATGAAGGGTGCTCACCGCTTCGGGATCAAGGGCAAGCTAGCTCCTCGCTATATTGGCCCATTCACTATTCTGGAAAGGCGTGGAAAAGTGGCATATCAACTGGAGCTTCCGTCGAACCTTTCTCAGGTTCACGATGTGTTCCACGTGTCACAACTCCGACGCTGCTTCAAGGACCCAATCCGAGCAGTGGATCATGAAGTGCTCGAATTGCAGCAGGACCTCTCCTATAAAGAGCATCCGGTCCGCATTCTCGACCAAGCTGAACGCCGCACACGTCAGAAGGCGATCAAGTTCCTCAAAGTCCAGTGGTCGAATCACTCTGAAGACGAAGCCACCTGGGAACGCGAGGATCATCTGCGTGATGAATACCCCGCACTCTTTCCTTCTACCTCCTAAATCTCGGGACGAGATTTCTTGTAGTGGAGGAGAATTGTGACGCCCGGGTAATTAAGCTACAGTAATCCTCACTAATGATGCCACGTCACCTCAGTCACTGTAGTTAATCTCGGGTTAAATCAAAACGGTTTCGAAATTCAATTCAAAATTATGATGGTAATAAAAGTTTTCAAAAAATAATCAAACTAAAATGTTCGGGGGTTGTCAAATATTACAAGGTTAATTATGGTGGGGTGCACACATTTTTATAAAGTGTCTGAATATTTTAAAATGAAATAAAACAGAAGTGGCCAAGGGATGATTATCCAACTGGTCAGAACTAGGGGAGCGTCCCCCACGCCGCCACTCCCTCTTCCCCCCTCCCCGATCCAATCTGGATCGGGGCGAAGACCCCCACTTCCCCTCGCTACTGCTCCCCTCCTCTCCGCTCCCGGACGCCCCTCCTCTCGGAGCGCCCGCGCCCGGAGACAGTCGCCGCCCGCCGGCGCCGAGCACCAACCTCCGGCCTCCTCCCTCGCGTTTTCCTTCCGCCGCGCCTTCGTCCTCCTCCACGGCGTCGCCTCGCTGGACGCCCACCGCCACTCCGTTGCCGAGCCCCGAAGTCACCCCGACGCCCGTCGCCACCACCACGTCGCTCGTCCCCGTCGCCCTCCTCACGCCCGCTGCCTAGTCCCTACTTCCCGCCGTGAGCAGCCGCCTTTTCCCCTCCTCCTTCTCCTGTGTCGCCTCGCGCGCACGCACACCGCCTCGCCGGTCACCGCCCCTTCCCCATGCTCGTCACGAAGCCTCCGCCACGGGCCTGCCCCTGTTGGTCGTGTCCGCGCCCGGTGCGTGGCCGCGCCCTGCGCCTCCTGCGGGCACGCCCGCGGCCTCCTTCCCGTGCGCGCTCACCGTGGTCGCGTCCCTGTTGGTCGCCGTCGACCCCGCACCGCCCCGCCTCACCAGGACTATGCACGGCCACGCCCTTGCTCGCCTCGTCGCCGACGGTCGTGCGCCCCGGAGCTCTGCTCCGCCCCTGAACACCACCTCCGCCGTCGCAGTTCGCGCACCCCGCCCTCGGTTGTTGCCGCTGCGGCCTGGGGGCCTCGCCGTGCCGCCCCCGCGCGCTGGTCGCCGCTCAGGCTTCGGCCACGCCCGCGGCGCCCGTCGTCGGGTTCGCCCGCACGCCCGAACCGCTCGGGCTGGTGCCCGACACCCGGCACCCGCAAAGCCCCTCTGGGCCAATGACAGGGGGCCCCACGCCCAGAACGATTCAAAAAAAAGAGAAAATAATAATAATAATAAAATTAATTAATTATTAATTAATTAAGGGATTAATTAGGTTAATTAATTATAATTAGATTAATCTAATCACTAATTAACCTAATTAACTGTTAGTTAATTAAAACAGAGTATGACGATCGGGACCCCACCTGTCAGCCCCATAGACACACTCTGGGTACACTTCTTCTGTACCCATAGCATCTAAATACAAATTTAATTTTGAATTAAATTAAATCTGGAAATTAGAAAATCATTTTTAAATCTTTTAAGATTAATATAAAATAAACCGTAGCTCGGATGAAAAAACTTTGTACATGAAAGTTGCTCAGAACGACGAGACAAACCTGGATACGCAGCCCGTTCGTCCGCCACACATCCCTAGCATAGCGAACATGCAACTTTCCCCCTCTAGTTCATCTGTCCGAAAACGCGAAACACCGGGGATATTTTCCCGGATGTTTCCCCCCTTCACCGGTACCACATCTTATCGCGTTAGGGCACCCCTAGCACCGCTACTTGTCATTGTCATGCATTGCTATGCATCTGTTTGCTTAATATTTATTGTTTCCTCCCCCTCTTCTCTCGCTAGACACCGAGACCGACGCCGCTGCTACCCAGTACGACTTCAGTGTTGACGACCCCTCTCTCTTGCTAGAGCAACCAGGCAAGCCCCCCCCTTGATCACCAGATATCGCCTACTCTTCTCTCTACTGCTTGCATTAGAGTAGTGTAGCATGTTACTGCTTTCCGTTAATCCTACCCTGATGCATAGCCTGTCCTTGCTACTACTGTTGTTACCTTTACCTGCAATCCTAATGCTTAGTATAGGATGCTAGTTTATCATCAATGGCCCTACATTCTTGTCCATCTGCAATGCTATACTACTGAGCCGTGATCACTTCGGGAGGTCATCACGGGCATATACTACATATTTTACACTGTTACATTACCGGTGATACTGTTTGGAGATGGGGGCTGAAGGGGCAGGTGGCTCCATCCAGGTAGTGGTGGGCCTGAGTTCCCGACGGCCCCTGACTGTTACCTTGAGGCGGAGCGATAGGGCAGGTTGAGACCACCTAGGAGAGAGGTGGGCTTGGCCCTGGTCGGCGTCCGTGGTTATTTCAAAATAACATGCTTAACGAGATCTTGGTATTTGATTTGAGTCTGGCTACTGGCCTATACGCACTAACCATCTAGGCGGGGACAGTTATGGGCACTCGACGTCGTGGTATCAGTTGAAGCCTTCGTGACGTCAGCAACTGAGCGGCGCGTGCCGGGTTGGACTGGAATGCCTACTCTTGTATAAGGGAGGCTAGGTCTGCTCATCGGCCGCGTACGCAACATGCAGGTGTGCAATGGGCGATGGGCCCAGACCCCTGCGCCATAGGATTTAGACCGGCATGCTGACCTCTCTATTGTGCCTAGGTAGGGCTGCGACGTGTTGATCTTCCGAGGCCGGGCATGACCCAGAAAAGTGTGTCCGGACAAAGTGGATCGAGCGTGTTGGGAAATGTGGTGCACCCCTGCAGGGAAGTTGATCTATTCAAATAGCCGTGTCCCTCGGTAAAAGGATGACCCGAAGTTGTACCTTGACCTTATGACAACTAGAACCGGATACTTAATAAAACACACCCTTCCAAGTGCCAGATACAACCGGTGATCGCTCTCTCACAGGGTGACGAGGGGAGGATCATCGGTTAGGTTTATGCTATGCGATGCTACTTGGAGGACTTCATTCTACTCTCTTCTACATGCTGCAAGACGGAGGCTGCCAGAAGCGTAGTCTTCGACAGGATTAGCTATCCCCCTCTTATTCTGGCATTCTGCAATTCAGTCCACCGATATGGCCCCTTTACACATATTTCCATGCATATGTAGTGTAGTTCCTTGCTTGCGAGTACTTTGGATGAGTACTCACGGTTGCTTTCTCCTTATTTTCCCCCTATCTCTTCTACCTGGTTGTCGCAACCAGATGTTGGAGCCCAGGAGCCAGACGCCACCGTCGACGATGACTACTACTACTCGGGAGGTGCCTACTACTACGTGCAGCCCGCTGACGACGACCAGGAGTAGTTTAGGAGGATCCCAGGCAGGAGGCCTGCGCCTCTTTCGATCCATATCCCAGTTTGTGCTAGCCTTCTTAAGGCAAACTTGTTTAACTTATGTCTGTACTCAGATATTGTTGCTTCCGCTGACTCGTCTATGATCGAGCTCTTGTATTCGAGCCTTCGAGGCCCCTGGCTTGTAATATGATGCTTGTATGACTTATTTTATTTGTAGAGTTGTGTTGTGATATATTCCCGTGAGTCCCTGATCTTGATCGTACACGTTTGCATGTATGATTAGTGTACGATTGAATCGGGGGCGTCACACTCCGCATGCTTTAGCCATCCGCTATGCACTGGAACTACTAGAGGCCTACGCTGAATATGCCCAAACCATCTTAGACGATGTTGGACAAGCTTCTCTTTAATTGGTGCTACCGCAACTCTATCTCGTATATCATCATTCCAGACACGATCCTTCCTCGTGTGGCCACACATCCATCTCAACATTCGCATCTCTGTCACACCTAACTATTGAACATGTCACCTTTTAGTCGGCCAACACTCAGCGCCATACAACATTGCGGGTCAGGCCGCCGTTTTGTAGAACTTACCTTTAAGCTTTTGTGGCATTCTCTTGTCATAGAGAATGCCAGAAGCTTGGCGCCACTTCATCCATCCGGCTTTGATTCGATGGTTCACATCTTCTTCAGTACCCCCATCCTCCTGCAACATTGACCCCAAATATCGAAAGGTGTCCTTCTGAGGCACCACATGCCCATCAAGGCTAACCTCCTCCTCCTCCTCCTCCTCACACATAGTAGTACTGAAACTACACATCATGTACTCGGTTTTAGTTCTACTAAGCCTAAACCCTTTCGATTCCAAGGTTTGTCTCCATAACTCTAACTTCTTATTTACCCCCGTTCGACTATCGTCAACTAACACCATATCATCCGCAAAGAGGCTGACACCTGATGCAGTCCTATCTTAATCGGGAAGTCATCAGTGTCGATATCACTTGTTTGAACACTTTTCACAACATTATCGTACATGTCCTTGATGAGGGTAATGTACTTTGCTGGGACTTTGTGTTTCTCCAAGGCCCACCACATGACATTCCATAGTATCTTATTATAGGCCTTCTCTAGGTCAATTAACACCATATGAAAGTCCCTCTTTTGCTCCCTGCATCTCTTCATAAACTGTTCATAAATATGAAAAAATCCACAAATTTGAAAAGTTCATGAATTTGATAAGGTTAACTTTTTTTGAAAAGTTCACAAGTTTGGGAAAAAGTTCACAGATTCAAGAAGCTTCATAAATTTGCAAACAATTATTTTTTTAAAGAAATTCATAAATTTGAAAAAGTCCACGAATTTTTGAATGGCACTTAAGGTGCCAAATAGGAATTGGGAGTAGGTTGTGCTTCGTTTGTGTCGAAGGATGGGGTTGAACTAAATTGAAGTAACCTGGCCTGATCGAACTAAACTTAAGTAGACATGCCAGACCCCTTTTAGCTGGCTTGCCAGGTCAAGCCCTCGGACCGGAATAGCAGGACCCTATATTATAAAAGGGAGGTCCTGTTCGGCGCTGAGGTAGTGGGTCGGCCCAGCATTGCTCGCGTCCAGTGAGAAAAGAAATTTTACAACTTTAATTTTCTGCGAGATGTGGGTATCGAACCTGTTGGGGAGCGTAGCATGCAATTTCAAAAAAATCCTACGATCACGCAAGGTCTATCTAGGAGATGCATAGCAATGAGACAGGTAGAGTGTGTCCATGTACCCTCGTAGATCGAAAGCAGAAGTGTTAGGTTAACGCGGTTGATGTAGTCGAACGTCTTCACGATCCAACCGATCCAAGTACCGAATGTACGGCACCTCCATGTTCAGCACACGTTCAGCTCGATGATGTCCCTTGAACTCTTGATCCAGTATAGGTTCGAGGGAGAGTTCCGTCAGTACAACAACATGGTGACGGTGATGGTGATGTGATCCGCGCAGGGCTTCGCCTAAGCACTACGATGCTATGACCGAAGGAGTAAACTGTGGAGGGGGGCACCGCACACGGCTAAGAGAACAACTGTTGTGCCTTTTGGGTGCCCCCTGCCCACGTATATAATGGAGGGGAGGGGAGGCTGGCCGGCCCCTAGGGGCGCGCCAAGTGGGGGGAGTCCCACTAGGACTCCTAGTCCTAGTCGACTCCTGATGGCAGCTGGAACTACGTCGGTATTTCCCCGGAGAGGGAGGGATGATGCAGCACAACGACGGTAGGTATTTCCCTCAGTTATGAAACCAAGGTTATCGAACCAATAGGAGAACCAAGCAACACAACATAAACAGCCCTTGCACACAAATAACAACACCTCGCAACCCGACGTGTTAAAGGGGTTGTCAATCCCTTTCGGGTAACAGCGCTAGAAATTGATGCGTGACGGTAAAAAGGTTGTAATAGATTGGATAAATAGATCGCAAATAAAATAAAGTGCAGCAAAGTATTTTTGTATTTTGGTTTAATAGATCTGAAAATGAAAGCAATGAAAAAGTAGATCGCAAAGGAAAATATATGAGAAATAAGACCCGGGGCCCGTAGGTTTCACTAGTGGCTTCTCTCAAGAAAAATAGCAAACGGTGGGTAAACAAATTACTGTTGGGCAATTGATATAACTTCAAATAATTATGACGATATCCAGGCAATGATCATTACATAGGCACCACGTCCAAGATTAGTAGACCGACTCCTGCCTGCATCTAGTACTATTACTCCACACATCGACCACTATCCAGCATGCATCTAGTGTATTAAGTTCATGGAAAATGGAGTAATGCAATAAGAATGATGACATGATGTAGACAAGATCCGTTTATCTATATGGCGGTAGATATAGATCTCGTCTTTTTATCCTTAGTAGCAACGATACATACGTGTCGGTGCCCTTTCTGTCACTGGGATCAAGCACCGTAAGATCGAACCCACTACTCTTCCCATTGCAAGATAAATAGATCGAGTTGGCCAGACAAAACCCAAATATCGGAGAAGAAACACGAGGCTATAAAGAGATCATGCATAAGATAGATCAAAGAAAGTCAAATACTTTCATGGATATAAAAACATAGATCTGTTCATAAACTCGAAGTTTGTGGATCCCAACAAACACACCGCAAAAGAGTTACATCATATGGATCTCCAAGAGACCATTGTATTGAGAATCAAGAGAGAGAGAGAGATGAAGCCATCCAGTTACTAACTACAGACCTGAAGGTCTACAAAGAACTACTCACACATCATCGGAGAGGCACCAATGGAAGTGGTGAACCCCTCCGTGATGGTGTCTAGATTGGATCTGGTGATTCTGGACTCTGCGGCGGTTGGATGAATATTTCGTCGACTTCCCTAGGGTTCTGGGATTTTTGGGGTATTTATAGAGCAAAGAGGCGGTCGGGGGGGGGGGGGGTCCCCGGGGGGGCCAAA